>NW_027453890.1:75000-127208 GCF_040206685.1 Ascaphus truei | reverse complement strand
AAGAATCTCAACACCTCATCTTCTCCAAGACAACAAACAGCGTTTCTCTCACACACCATTTCTTAACAAACATTTGAAAATGATTATAAATTGCATAAAAACGATAATCAATACAAATTCTGGACTCAACCAAAATTCGGAAAATACAAAGTACATTTATAAGTTCAACACCAAGCTGTTTAAGATTGCAAGCTTTGACTGACCAATCAAGAAATTTGCCAGGCAAATTAAAAACGCTTCTTAGAGGTGCACTGCACACCCAAAATGCATTATTTAGAAAAAAGGAAGATGCAAACTAAAAATCTAATTCTAACATAAATCTAATTTTGGTTGCAATCTGGCACAGTCACTGCATTAATGAAAACCGTTTCAGGAGCTGCACCACATGGAAAAACAGGAGAGAGGAGGAGAGAGAGGAGAGAGGAGGAGAGAGGAGGAGAGAGGAGGAGAGAGGAGGAGAGAGGAGGAGAGAGGAGGAGAGAGGAGGAGAGAGAGGAGGAGAGAGGAGGAGAGAGGAGGAGTTTCAGGAGCTGCACCACATGAAAAAACAGGAGAGAGGAGGAGAGAGGAGGAGAGAGGAGGGAGAGAGGAGGGAGAGAGGAGGGAGAGAGGAGGAGAGAGGAGGAGTTTCAGGAGCCTGCACCACATGGAAAAACAGGAGAGAGGAGGAGAGAGGAGGAGAGAGGAGGAGAGAGGAGGAGAGGAGGGGAGAGAGGAGGAGAGAGGAGGAGTTTCAGGAGCTGCACCACATGGAAAAACAGGAGAGAGGAGGAGAGAGGAGGAGAGAGGAGGAGTTTCAGGAGCTGCACCACATGGAAAAACAGGAGAGAGGAGGAGAGAGGAGGAGAGAGGAGGAGGAAGAGAGGAGGAGTTCAGGAGCTGCACCACATGGAAAAACAGGAGAGAGGAGGAGAGAGGAGGAGAGAGGAGGAGTTTCAGGAGCTGCACCACATGGAAAAACAGGAGAGAGGAGAGAGAGGAGGAGGAGAGAGGAGGAGAGAGAGGAAGAGAGAGGGAGGAGAGAGAGGAAGAGAGAGAGGAGGAGAGAGGAGGAGTTTCAGAGCTGCACCACATGGAACAACAGGAGAGAGGAGGAGAGAGGGGGAGAGAGGGGAGAGAGGAGAGAGAGGAGGAGTTTCAGGAGCTGCACCACATGGAAAAAACAGGAGAGAGGAGGAGAGAGGAGGAGAGAGGAGGAGAGAGGAGGAGAGAGGAGGAGAGAGGAGGAGAGAGGAGGAGAGAGGAGGAGAGAGGAGGAGAGAGGAGGAGAGAGGAGGAGTTTCAGGAGCTGCACCACATGGAAAAACAGGAGAGAGGAGGAGAGAGGAGGAGAGAGGAGGAGTTTCAGGAGCTGCACCACATGGAAAAACAGGAGAGAGGAGGAGAGAGGAGGAGAGAGGAGGAGTTTCAGGAGCTGCACCACATGGAAAACAGGAGAGGAGGAGAGAGGAGGAGAGGAGGAGAGAGGAGGAGAGAGAGGAAGAGAGAGAGGAGGAGAGAGGAGGAGAGAGGAGGAGTTTCAGGAGCTGCACCACATGGAAAAACAGGAGAGAGGAGGAGAGAGGAGGAGAGAGAGGAGGAGAGAGGAGGAGTTTCAGGAGCTGCACCACATGGAAAAACAGGAGAGAGGAGGAGAGAGGAGGAGAGAGGAGGAGTTTCAGGAGCTGCACCACATGGAAAAACAGGAGAGAGGAGAGGAGAGGAGGAGAGAGGAGGAGAGAGAGGAAGAGAGAGAGAGGAGAGAGGAGAGAGAGGAGGAGTTTCAGGAGCTGCACCACATGGAAAAACAGGAGAGAGGAGGAGAGAGGGGGAGAGAGGGGGAGAGAGGAGGAGAGAGGAGGAGTTTCAGGAGCTGCACCACATGGAAAAACAGGAGAGAGGAGGAGAGAGGAGGAGATGAGAGGAGGAGAGAGAGGAGAGAGGAGGAGAAGGAGGAGAGAGGAGGAGAGAGGAGGAGAGAGGAGGAGAGAGGAGGAGTTTCAGGAGCTGCACCACATGGAAAAACAGGAGAGAGGAGGAGAGAGGAGGAGTTTCAGGAGCTGCACCACATGGAAAACAGGAGAGAGGAGGAGAGAGGAGGAGTTTCAGGAGCTGCACCACATGGAAAAAACAGGAGAGAGGAGGAGAGAGGAGGAGAGAGAGGAGAGAGAGAGGAGGAGAGAGGAGGAGAGAGGAGGAGTTTCAGGAGCTGCACACATGGAAAAACAGGAGAGAGGAGGAGAGAGGAGGAGAGAGGAGGAGAGAGGAGGAGTTTCAGGAGCTGCACCACATGGAAAAACAGGAGAGAGGAGGAGAGAGGAGGAGGAGAGAGGAGGAGTTTCAGGAGCTGCACCACATGGAAAAACAGGAGAGAGGAGGAGAGAGAGGAGGAGAGAGGAGGAGTTTCAGGAGCTGCACCACATGGAAAAAGAGGAGAGAGGAGGAGAGAGGAGGAGGAGAGGAGGAGTTTCAGGAGCTGCACCACATGGAAAAACAGGAGAGAGGAGGAGAGAGGAGGAGAGAGGAGGAGTTCAGGAGCTGCACCACATGGAAAAACAGGAGAGAGGAGGAGAGAGGAGGAGAGAGGAGGAGTTTCAGGAGCTGCACCACATGGAAAAACAGGAGAGAGAGGAGAGAGGGGGAGAGAGGGGAGAGAGGAGGAGAGAGGAGGAGAGAGGAGGAGAGAGGAGGAGTTCAGGAGCTGCACCACAGGAAAAACAGGAGAGAGGAGGAGAGAGGAGGAGAGAGGAGAGTTTCAGGAGCTGCACCACATGGAAAAACAGGAGAAAGGAGGAGAGAGGAGGAGAGAGGAGGAGAGAGGAGGAGAGAGGAGGAGTTTCAGGAGCTGCACCACATGGAAAAACAGGAGAGAGGAGGAGGAGAGAGAGGAAGAGAGAGGAGGAGAGAGGAGGAGTTTCAGGAGCTGCACCACATGGAAAAACAGGAGAGAGGAGGAGAGAGGGGGAGAGAGGGGGAGAGAGGAGGAGAGAGGAGGAGAGAGGAGGAGTTTCAGGAGCTGCACCACATGGAAAAACAGGAGAGAGGGAGAGAGGAGGAGAGAGGAGGAGTTTCAGGAGCTGTACCACATGGAAAAAACAGGAGAGAGGAGGAGAGAGGAGGAGAGAGAGGAAGAGAGAGAGGAGGAGAGAGGAGGAGAGAGGAGGAGTTTCAGGAGCTGCACCACATGGAAAAACAGGAGAGAGGAGGAGAGAGGAGGAGAGAGGAGGAGAGAGGAGGAGTTTCAGGAGCTGCACCACATGGAAAAACAGGAGAGGAGGAGAGAGGAGGAGTTTCAGGAGCTGCACCACATGGAAAAACAGGAGAGAGGAGAGAGGAGGAGGAGAGAGGAGGAGTTTCAGGAGGCTGCACCACATGGAAAAACAGGAGAGAGGAGGAGAGAGGAGGAGAGAGGAGAGAGGAGGGGAGAGGAGAGTTTCAGGAGCTGCACCACATGGAAAAACAGGAGAGAGGAGGAGAGGAGGAGAGAGGGGGAGAGAGGAGGAGAGAGGAAGAGAGAGGAGGAGAGAGGAGGAGTTTCAGGAGCTGCACCACATGGAAAACAGGAGAGAGGAGAGAGAGAGGGGAGAGAGGAGGAGAGAGGAGGAGTTTCAGGAGCTGCACCACATGGAAAACAGAGAGAGGAGGAGAGAGGAGGAGAGAGGAGGAGAGAGGAGGAGAGAGGAGGAGTTTCAGGAGCTGCACCACATGGAAAAACAGGAGAGAGGAGGAGAGAGGAGGAGGAGAGAGGAGGAGTTTTCAGGAGCTGCACCACATGGAAAAACAGGAGAGAGGAGGAGAGAGGAGGAGAGAGGAGGAGAGAGAGGAGTTTCAGGAGCTGCACCACATGGAAAACAGGAGAGAGGAGGAGAGAGGAGGAGAGAGGGGAGAGAGGGGAGAGAGGAGGAGAGAGGAGGAGAGAGGAGGAGTTTCAGGAGCTGCACCACATGGAAAAACAGGAGAGAGGAGGAGAGAGGAGGAGAGAGGAGGAGTTTCAGGAGCTGCACCACATGGAAAAACAGGAGAGAGGAGGAGAGAGGAGGAGAGAGGAGGAGAGAGGAGGAGAGAGGAGGAGTTTCAGGAGCTGCACCACATGGAAAAACAGGAGAGAGGAGGAGGAGAGAGGAGGAGAGAGAGGAAGAGAGAGGAGGAGAGAGGAGGAGTTTCAGGAGCTGCACCACATGGAAAAACAGGAGGAGGAGGAGAGAGGGGGAGAGAGGGGGAGAGAGGGGGAGAGAGGAGGAGAGAGAGGAGAGAGGGAGGAGTTTCAGGAGCTGCACCACATGGAAAAACAGGAGAGAGGAGGAGAGAGGAGGAGAGAGAGGAAGAGAGAGAGGAGGAGAGAGGAGGAGAGAGGAGGAGTTTCAGGAGCTGCACCACATGGAAAAACAGGAGAGAGGAGGAGAGAGGAGGAGAGGAGGAGTTTCAGGAGCTGCACCACATGGAAAAACAGGAGAGAGGAGGAGAGAGGAGGAGAGAGGAGGAGTTTCAGGAGCTGCACCACATGGAAAAAACAGGAGAGAGGAGGAGAGAGGAGGGGAGAGAGGAGGAGTTTCAGGAGCTGCACCACATGGAAAAACAGGAGAGAGGAGGAGAGAGGAGAGAGGAGGGGAGAGGAGGAGTTTCAGGAGCTGCACACATGGAAAAACAGGAGAGAGGAGGAGAGGAGGAGGAGAGAGGGGGAGAGAGGAGGAGAGAGGAAGAGAGAGGAGGAGAGAGGAGGAGTTTCAGGAGCTGCACCACATGGAAAAACAGGAGAGAGGAGGAGAGAGGGGGAGAGAGGGGGAGAGGAGGAGAGAGGAGGAGTTTCAGGAGCTGCACCACATGGAAAAACAGGAGAGAGGAGGAGAGAGGAGGAGAGAGGAGGAGAGAGGAGGAGAGAGGAGGAGAGAGGAGGGAGAGGAGGAGAGAGGAGGAGAGAGGAGGAGTTTCAGGAGCTGCACCACATGGAAAAACAGGAGAGAGGAGGAGAGAGGAGGAGAGAGGAGGAGTTTCAGGAGCTGCACCACATGGAAAAAGAGGAGAGAGGAGGAGAGAGGAGGAGGAGAGAGGAGGAGTTTCAGGAGCTGCACCACATGGAAAAACAGGAGAGAGGAGGAGAGAGGAGGAGAGAGGAGGAGAGAGGAGGAGTTTCAGGAGCTGCACCACTATGGAAAAACAGGAGAGAGGAGGAGAGAGAGGAGGAGAGAGGAGGAGAGAGGAGGAGTTTCAGGAGCTGCACCACATGGAAAAACAGGAGAGAGGAGGAGAGAGGGGGAGAGAGGGGGAGAGAGGAGGAGAGAGGAGGAGAGAGGAGGAGAGAGGAGGAGAGAGGAGGAGAGAGGAGGAGTTTCAGAGCTGCACCACATGGAAAAACAGGAGAGAGGAGGAGAGAGGAGGAGAGAGGAGGAGTTTCAGGAGCTGCACCACATGGAAAAACAGGAGAAAGGAGGAGAGAGGAGGAGAGAGGAGGAGAGAGGAGGAGTTCAGGAGCTGCACCACATGGAAAAACAGGAGAGAGGAGGAGGAGAGAGAGGAAGAGAGAGGAGGAGAGAGGAGGAGTTTCAGGAGCTGCACCACATGGAAAAACAGGAGAGAGGAGGAGAGAGGGGGAGAGAGGGGGAGAGAGGAGGAAGAGGAGGAGAGAGGAGGAGTTTCAGGAGCTGCACCACATGGAAAAACAGGAGAGAGGAGGAGAGAGGAGGAGAGAGGAGGAGAGAGGAGGAGAGAGGAGGAGAGAGGAGGAGTTTCAGGAGCTGCACCACATGGAAAAACAGGAGAGAGGAGGAGAGAGGAGGAGAGAGGAGGAGGAGAGAGGAGGAGTTTCAGGAGCTGCACCACATGGAAAAACAGGAGAGAGGAGGAGAGAGGAGGAGAGAGGAGGAGAGAGGAGGAGTTTCAGGAGCTGCACCACATGGAAAAACAGGAGAGAGGAGGAGAGAGGAGGAGAGAGGAGGAGAGAGAGGAGGAGAGAGGAGGAGTTTCAGGAGCTGCACCACATGGAAAAACAGGAGAGAGGAGGAGAGAGGAGGAGAGAGGAGGAGGAGAGAGGAGGAGTTTCAGGAGCTGCACCACATGGAAAAACAGGAGAGAGGAGGAGAGAGGAGGAGAGAGGAGGAGTTTCAGGAGCTGCACCACATGGAAAAACAGGAGAGAGGAGGAGAGAGGAGGAGAGAGGGGAGAGAGAGGAAGAGAGGAGGAGTTTCAGGAGCTGCACCACATGGAACAACAGGAGAGAGGAGGAGGAGAGAGGAGAGAGAGAGAGGAGGAGTTTCAGGAGCTGCACCACATGGAAAAACAGGAGAGAGGAGGAGAGAGGAGGAGAGAGGAGGAGAGAGGAGGAGAGAGGAGGAGTTTCAGGAGCTGCACCACATGGAAAAACAGGAGAGAGGAGGAGGAGAGAGGAGAAGGAGAGAGGAGGAGAGAGGAGGAGGAGAGAGGAGGAGTTTCAGGAGCTGCACCACATGGAAAAACAGGAGAGAGGAGGAGAGAGGAGGAGGAGAGAGGAGGAGTTTCAGGAGCTGCACCACATGGAAAAACAGGATGAGAGGAGGAGAGAGGAGGAGAGAGGAGGGGAGAGGAGGAGTTTCAGGAGCTGCACCACATGGAAAAACAGGAGAGAGGAGGAGAGGAGGAGGAGAGAGGGGGAGAGAGGGGAGAGAGGAGGAGAGAGGAAGAGAGAGGAGGAGAGAGGAGGAGTTTCAGAGCTGCACCACATGGAAAAACAGGAGAGAGGAGGAGAGAGGGGGAGAGAGGAGGAGAGAGGAGGAAGAGAGGAGGAGAGAGGAGGAGTTTCAGGAGCTGCACCACATGGAAAAAACAGGAGAGAGGAGGAGAGAGGAGGAGAGAGGAGGAGAGAGGAGGAGTTTCAGAGCTGCACCACATGGAAAAACAGGAGAGAGGAGGAGGAGGAGGAGAGAGGAGGAGAGAGGAGGAGTTTCAGGAGCTGCACCACATGGAAAACAGGAGAGAGGAGGAGGAGGAGGAGGAGGAGAGAGGAGGAGAGAGGAAGAGAGAGGAGGAGTTTCAGGAGCTGCACCACATGGAAAAACAGAGAGAGAGGAGAGGAGGAGGAGAGAGGAGGAGAGAGGAAGAGAGAGGAGGAGTTTCAGGAGCTGCACCACATGGAAAAACAGGAGAGAGGAGGAGAGAGGAGGAGAGAGGAGGAGAGAGGAGGAGAGAGGAGGAGAGAGGAGGAGAGAGGAGGAGTTTCAGGAGCTTGCACCACATGGAAAAACAGGAGAGAGGAGGAGAGAGAGGAGGAGGAGAGAGGAGGGGAAGAGGAGGAGGAGAGAGGAGAGAGAGGAGGAGTTTCAGGAGCTGCACCACATGGAAAAACAGGAGAGAGGAGGAGAGAGGAGGAGGAGAAGGAGGAGGAGAGAGGAGGAGGAGAGAGGAGAGAGAGGAGGAGGAGAGAGGAGGAGGAGAGAGGAGGAGTTTCAGGAGCTGCACCACATGAAAAACAGGAGAGAGGAGGAGAGGAGGAGGAGGAGAGGAGGAGGAGAGAGAGGAGAGAGGAAGAGAGAGGAGGAGTTTCAGGAGCTTGCACCACATGGAAAAACAGGAGAGAGGAGAGGAGGAGAGAGGAGGAGAGAGGAGGAGAGAGGAGGAGAGAGGAGGAGAGAGGAGGAGTTTCAGGAGCTGCACCACATGGAAAAACAGGAGAGAGGAGGAGGAGAGAGGAAGAGAGAGGAGGAGAGAGGAGGAGAGAGGAAGAGAGAGGAGGAGTTTCAGGAGCTGCACCACATGGAAAAACGGAGAGAGAGGAGAGAGGAGGAGAGAGGAGGAGAGAGGAGAGAGAGGAGGAGGAGAGGAGGAGGAGAGAGGGAGAGAGGAGGAGAGAGGAAGAGAGGAGAGGAGAGAGGAGGAGTTATACAATATAGTGTATACAACTTCAATCAAACATTCAAGGTTTGTCATTATACAGTACATGACTAATTATATATCTGCAATAGTTGTCACTAAGCACTCAAAAGCTTTAAGAAGACGATTATAATCATATATTATGGGTAACATTAATCTGTCAATTATAGAGTCCTTTAGTTTATGCATAGTTTATATGCTTTAGTTATTGTTTTTAAAAACCACCACCGTTGTTCATGTATGTTTTCTGCATGGTGGGGTGATAATGCTGGGTCCCGCCTGCGAGTAAGATTTTCCTTATTGATACCGAGTGATGACGCTGCGGTCTCCATGACTACAAGTATGGCTTGTAAACAATCATCCACAGCATGGAGCCCGTCGCGTCACTTCCGGTTTCATCACTTCCGGCCAATGGAGCCGCGGCTGTGATCAATTTGAAACGCAATGAGAAGCACTATATTAAGGGGGGTCCCAGCATTACTTTTTCACTCTCTGACGAAGCGCCAACGAGGCGTGAAACGCGCAAGAGCTCCCTCCATTTCTCTGTCTGCACCATGATGTCCGAATAAAGAATACCTTTTAACCACAAGCTGTTTCCCTGCTCATTCACGGCTGTGCTCTGACACACTGCCTCCAGCAGAATACCCATTTATCCACTGCTTTCCGGATGCACGCCACCAACAAGAAGAGGGCAGGCTTTTCTCATGTGAGTTTACCCGTTATTTCATTTTGGAGGTATATATTAAGGTGGTTGCAAGCGTGTGTGACATTGTCCTCATTAGGAGTGATGTGGTGGAGCTAATCATACTCCATTCACAACACCTCTAGGACTTCAATATATATGTCCTATACACAACGCTCACCTACATACCCATCACTCACCTTCATATTAATAGCCTGCATCAATCCATCTTCAATCAAGAATATTTGTATGGACATTATTATAACCATTTTTCTACAGTCATTTTGAGCACTATTGATGAACTTTGTTCCTCTATTAGTGACAGTACAGAGGGGGCACGGTTATTACCGCAGGGTATTAGTGACAGTACAGAGGGGGCACGTTATTACCGCAGGGTATTAGTAACAGTACAGAGGGGGCACGTTATTACCGCAGGGTATTAGTGACAGTACAGAGGGGGCACATTATTACCACAGGGTATTAGTGACAGTACAGAGGGGGCACGTTATTACCGCAGGGTATTAGTGACAGTACAGAGGGGGCACGTTATTACCGCAGGGTATTAGTGACAGTACAGAGGGGGCACGGTTATTACCGCAGGGTATTAGTGACAGTACAGAGGGGGCACGTTATTACCGCAGGGTATTAGTGACAGTACAGAGGGGGCACGGTTATTACCGCAGGGTATTAGTGACAGTACAGAGGGGGCACGGTTATTACCGCAGGGTATTAGTGACAGTATAGAAGGGGGCACGTTATTACCGCAGGGTATTAGTGACAGTACAGAGGGGGCACATTATTACCGCAGGGTATTAGTGACAGTACAGAGGGGGCACGGTTATTACCGCAGGGTATTAGTGACAGTACAGAGGGGGCACGGTTATTACCGCAGGGTATTAGTGACAGTATAGAAGGGGGCACGTTATTACCGCAGGGTATTAGTGACAGTACAGAGGGGGCACATTATTACCGCAGGGTATTAGTGACAGTACAGAGGGGGCACATTATTACCGCAGGGTATTAGTGACAGTACAGAGGGGGCACGGTTATTACCGCAGGGTATTAGTGACAGTACAGAGGGGGCACGGTTATTACCGCAGGGTATTAGTGACAGTATAGAAGGGGCACGCTTATTACCGCAGGGTATTAGTGACAGTACAGAGGGGGCACATTATTACCGCAGGGTATTAGTGACAGTATAGAAGGGGGCACGTTATTACCGCAGGGTATTAGTGACAGTACAGAGGGGGCACGGTTATTACCGCAGGGTATTAGTGACAGTACAGAGGGGGCACGTTATTACCGCAGGGTATTAGTGACAGTACAGAGGGGGCACGTTATTACCGCAGGGTATTAGTGACAGTACAGAGGGGGCACATTATTACCGCAGGGTATTAGTGACAGTACAGAGGGGGCACGGTTATTACCGCAGGGTATTAGTGACAGTACAGAGGGGGCACGGTTATTACCGCAGGGTATTAGTGACAGTATAGAAGGGGCACGCTTATTACCGCAGGGTATTAGTGACAGTACAGAGGGGGCACGTTATTACCGCAGGGTATTAGTGACAGTATAGAAGGGGGCACGTTATTACCGCAGGGTATTAGTGACAGTACAGAGGGGGCACGTTATTACCGCAGGGTATTAGTGACAGTACAGAGGGGGCACGGTTATTACCGCAGGGTATTAGTGACAGTACAGAGGGGGCACGGTTATTACCGCAGGGTATTAGTGACAGTACAGAGGGGGCACATTATTACCGCAGGGTATTAGTGACAGTACAGAGGGGGCACGGTTATTACCGCAGGGTATTAGTGACAGTACAGAGGGGGCACGGTTATTACCGCAGGGTATTAGTGACAGTATAGAAGGGGGCACGTTATTACCGCAGGGTATTAGTGACAGTACAGAGGGGGCACATTATTACCGCAGGGTATTAGTGACAGTACAGAGGGGGCACATTATTACCGCAGGGTATTAGTGACAGTACAGAGGGGGCACGGTTATTACCGCAGGGTATTAGTGACAGTACAGAGGGGGCACGGTTATTACCGCAGGGTATTAGTGACAGTATAGAAGGGGCACGCTTATTACCGCAGGGTATTAGTGACAGTACAGAGGGGGCACATTATTACCGCAGGGTATTAGTGACAGTATAGAAGGGGGCACGTTATTACCGCAGGGTATTAGTGACAGTACAGAGGGGGCACGGTTATTACCGCAGGGTATTAGTGACAGTATAGAAGGGGCACGCTTATTACCGCAGGGTATTAGTGACAGTACAGAGGGGGCACGTTATTACCGCAGGGTATTAGTGACAGTACAGAGGGGGCACGTTATTACCGCAGGGTATTAGTGACAGTACAGAGGGGGCACGGTTATTACCGCAGGGTATTAGTGACAGTACAGAGGGGGCACGTTATTACCGCAGGGTATTAGTGACAGTACAGAGGGGGCACGGTTATTACCGCAGGGTATTAGTGACAGTACAGAGGGGGCACGGTTATTACCGCAGGGTATTAGTGACAGTATAGAAGGGGGCACGTTATTACCGCAGGGTATTAGTGACAGTACAGAGGGGGCACATTATTACCGCAGGGTATTAGTGACAGTACAGAGGGGGCACGGTTATTACCGCAGGGTATTAGTGACAGTATAGAAGGGGGCACGTTATTACCGCAGGGTATTAGTGACAGTACAGAGGGGGCACGGTTATTACCGCAGGGTATTAGTGACAGTACAGAGGGGGCACGTTATTACCGCAGGGTATTAGTGACAGTACAGAGGGGGCACGTTATTACCGCAGGGTATTAGTGACAGTACAGAGGGGGCACGGTTATTACCGCAGGGTATTAGTGACAGTATAGAAGGGGGCACGGTTATTACCGCAGGGTATTAGTGACAGTATAGAAGGGGGCACGTTATTACCGCAGGGTATTAGTGACAGTACAGAGGGGGCACGTTATTACCGCAGGGTATTAGTGACAGTACAGAGGGGGCACGGTTATTACCGCAGGGTATTAGTGACAGTATAGAGGGGGCACGGTTATTACCGCAGGGTATTAGTGACAGTATAGAGGGGGCACAGTTATTACCGCAGGGTATTAGTGACAGTACAGAGGGGGCACGGTTATTACCGCAGGGTATTAGTGACTGTACAGAGGGGGCACGGTTATTACCGCAGGGTATAAGTGACTGTACAGAGGGGGCACGGTTATTACCGCAGGGTATTAGTGACAGTATAGAGGGGGCACGGTTATTACCGCAGGGTATTAGTGACAGTACAGAGGGGGCACGGTTATTACCGCAGGGTATTAGTGACAGTACAGAGGGGGCACGGTTATTACCGCAGGGTATTAGTGACAGTATAGAGGGGGCACGGTTATTACCGCAGGGTATTAGTGACAGTATAGAGGGGGCACGGTTATTACCGCAGGGTATTAGAGACAGTATAGAGGGGGCACAGTTATTACCGCAGGGTATTAGTGACAGTACAGAGGGGGCACGGTTATTACCGCAGGGTATTAGTGACTGTACAGAGGGGGCACGGTTATTACCGCAGGGTATTAGTGACTGTACAGAGGGGGCACGGTTATTACCGCAGGGTATTAGTGACTGTACAGAGGGGGCACGATTATTACCGCAGGGTATTAGTGACTGTACAGAGGGGGCACGGTTATTACCGCAGGGTATAAGTGACAGTACAGAGGGGGCACGTTATTACCGCAGGGTATTAGTGACAGTATAGTGGGGGCACGTTATTACCGCAGAGTATTAGTGACAGTACAGAGGGGGCACGGTTAATACCGCAGGGTATTAGTGACAGTACAGAGGGGGCACGTTATTACCGCAGGGTATTAGTGACAGTGCAGAGGGGGCACGGTTATTACCGCAGGGTATTAGTGACAGTACAGAGGGGGCACGGTTATTACCGCAGGGTATTAGTGACAGTACAGAGGGGGCACGTTATTACCGCAGGGTATTAGTGACTGTACAGAGGGGGCACGTTATTACCGCAGGGTATTAGTGACAGTACAGAGGGGGCACGGTTATTACCGCAGGGTATTAGTGACTGTTCAGAGGGGGAACGTTATTACCGCAGGGTATTAGTGACAGTACAGAGGGGGCACGGTTATTACCGCAGGGTATTAGTGACTGTACAGAGGGGGAACATTATTACCGCAGGGTATTAGTGACAGTACAGAGGGGGCACGGTTATTACCGCAGGGTATTAGTGACTGTACAGAGGGGGAACGTTATTACCGCAGGGTATTAGTGACAGTACAGAGGGGGCACGTTATTACCGCAGGGTATTAGTGACAGTAAAGAGGGGGCACGGTTATTACCGCAGGGTATTAGTGACAGTACAGAGGGGGCACGTTATTACCGCAGGGTATTAGTGACAGTATAGAGGGGGCACAGTTATTACCGCAGGGTATTAGTGACAGTACAGAGGGGGCACGTTATTACCGCAGGGTATTAGTGACTGTACAGAGGGGGAACGTTATTACCGCAGGGTATTAGTGACAGTACAGAGGGGGCACGGTTATTACCGCAGGGTATTAGTGACAGTATAGAGGGGGCACGTTATTACCGCAGGGTATTAGTGACTGTACAGAGGGGGCACGGTTATTACCGCAGGGTATTAGTGACTGTACAGAGGGGGCACGGTTATTACCGCAGGGTATTAGTGACTGTACAGAGGGGGCACGTTATTACCGCAGGGTATTAGTGACAGTACAGAGGGGGCACGGTTATTACCGCAGGGTATTAGTGACAGTACAGAGGGGGCACGTTATTACCGCAGGGTATTAGTGACTGTACAGAGGGGGCACATTATTACCGCAGGGTATTAGTGACAGTATAGAGGGGGCACAGTTATTACCGCAGGGTATTAGTGACAGTACAGAGGGGGCACGGTTATTACCGCAGGGTATTAGTGACAGTACAGAGGGGGCACGTTATTACCGCAGGGTATTAGTGACAGTATAGAGGGGGCACATTATTACCGCAGGGTATTAGTGACTGTACAGAGGGGGCACATTATTACCGCAGGGTATTAGTGACTGTACAGAGGGGGCACATTATTACCGCAGGGTATTAGTGACAGTATAGAGGGGGCACATTATTACCGCAGGGTATTAGTGACAGTATAGAGGGGGCACATTATTACCGCAGGGTATTAGTGACAGTATAGAGGGGGCACATTATTACCGCAGGGTATTAGTGACAGTATAGAAGGGGCACATTATTACCGCAGGGTATTAGTGACAGTATAGAGGGGGCACGTTATTACCGCAGGGTATTAGTGACAGTATAGAGGGGGCACATTATTACCGCAGGGTATTAGTGACAGTATAGAGGGGGCACATTATTACCGCAGGGTATTAGTGACTGTACAGAGGGGGCACATTATTACCGCAGGGTATTAGTGACAGTATAGAGGGGGCACAGTTATTACCGCAGGGTATTAGTGACAGTATAGAGGGGGCACGTTATTACCGCAGGGTATTAGTGACTGTACAGAGGGGGCACGGTTATTACCGCAGGGTATTAGTGACTGTACAGAGGGGGCACGTTATTACCGCAGGGTATTAGTGACAGTACAGAGGGGGCACGGTTATTACCGCAGGGTATTAGTGACAGTACAGAGGGGGCACGTTATTACCGCAGGGTATTAGTGACTGTACAGAGGGGGCACATTATTACCGCAGGGTATTAGTGACAGTATAGAGGGGGCACAGTTATTACCGCAGGGTATTAGTGACAGTACAGAGGGGGCACGGTTATTACCGCAGGGTATTAGTGACAGTACAGAGGGGGCACGTTATTACCGCAGGGTATTAGTGACAGTATAGAGGGGGCACATTATTACCGCAGGGTATTAGTGACTGTACAGAGGGGGCACATTATTACCGCAGGGTATTAGTGACTGTACAGAGGGGGCACATTATTACCGCAGGGTATTAGTGACAGTATAGAGGGGGCACATTATTACCGCAGGGTATTAGTGACAGTATAGAGGGGGCACATTATTACCGCAGGGTATTAGTGACAGTATAGAGGGGGCACATTATTACCGCAGGGTATTAGTGACAGTATAGAGGGGGCACATTATTACCGCAGGGTATTAGTGACAGTATAGAAGGGGCACGTTATTACCGCAGGGTATTAGTGACAGTATAGAGGGGGCACGTTATTACCGCAGGGTATTAGTGACAGTATAGAGGGGGCACATTATTACCGCAGGGTATTAGTGACAGTATAGAGGGGGCACATTATTACCGCAGGGTATTAGTGACTGTACAGAGGGGGCACATTATTACCGCAGGGTATTAGTGACAGTATAGAGGGGGCACAGTTATTACCGCAGGGTATTAGTGACAGTACAGAGGGGGCACGTTATTACCGCAGGGTATTAGTGACTGTACAGAGGGGGCACATTATTACCGCAGGGTATTAGTGACAGTATAGAGGGGGCACAGTTATTACCGCAGGGTATTAGTGACAGTACAGAGGGGGCACGGTTATTACTGCAGGGTATTAGTGACTGTACAGAGGGGGCACGTTATTACCGCAGAGTATTAGTGACAGTACAGAGGGGGCACGTTATTACCGCAGGGTATTAGTGACAGTACAGAGGGGGCACGTTATTACCGCAGGGTATTAGTGACAGTACAGAGGGGGCACGTTATTACCGCAGGGTATTAGTGACAGTACAGAGGGGGCACGTTATTACCGCAGGGTATTAGTGACAGTACAGAGGGGGCACGTTATTACCGCAGGGTATTAGTGACTGTACAGAGGGGGCACGTTATTACCGCAGGGTATTAGTGACAGTATAGAGGGGGCACATTATTACCGCAGGGTATTAGTGACAGTACAGAGGGGGCACATTATTACCGCAGGGTATTAGTGACAGTATAGAGGGGGCACATTATTACCGCAGGGTATTAGTGACAGTACAGAGGGGGCACGGTTATTACCGCAGGGTATTAGTGACAGTACAGAGGAGGCACGTTATTACCGCAGGGTATTAGTGACTGTACAGAGGGGGCACGGTTATTACCGCAGGGTATTAGTGACAGTACAGAGGGGGCACGTTATTACCGCAGGGTATTAGTGACTGTATAGAGGGGTAGGGTATTACCGCAGGGTATTAGTGACAGTACAGAGGGGGCACGGTTATTACCGCAGGGTATTAGTGACAGTATAGAGGGGGCACGGTTATTACCGCAGGGTATTAGTGACAGTATAGAGGGGGCACGTTATTACCGCAGGGTATTAGTGACTGTACAGAGGGGGCACGGTTATTACCGCAGGGTATTAGTGACAGTACAGAGGGGGCACGTTATTACCGCAGGGTATTAGTGACTGTATAGAGGGGTAGGGTATTACCGCAGGGTATTAGTGACAGTACAGAGGGGGCACGGTTATTACCGCAGGGTATTAGTGACAGTATAGAGGGGGCACGGTTATTACCGCAGGGTATTAGTGACAGTATAGAGGGGGCACGTTATTACCGCAGGGTATTAGTGACAGTACAGAGGGGGCACGGTTATTACCGCAGGGTATTAGTGACAGTACAGAGGGGGCACGCTTATTACCGCAGGGTATTAGTGACAGTATAGAGGGGGCACGTTATTACCGCAGGGTATTAGTGACAGTACAGAGGGGGCACGTTATTACCGCAGGGTATTAGTGACTGTACAGAGGGGGCACGGTTATTACCACAGGGTATTAGTGACAGTACAGAGGGGGCACGTTATTACCGCAGGGTATTAGTGACAGTACAGAGGGGGCACGTTATTACCGCAGGGTATTAGTGACAGTACAGAGGGGGCACATTATTACCGCAGGGTATTAGTGACAGTACAGAGGGGGCACGGTTATTACCGCAGGGTATTAGTGACAGTATAGAGGGGGCACGTTATTACCGCAGGGTATTAGTGACAGTACAGAGGGGGCACGGTTATTACCGCAGGGTATTAGTGACAGTATAGAAGGGGGCACGTTATTACCGCAGGGTATTAGTGACAGTACAGAGGGGGCACGGTTATTACCGCAGGGTATTAGTGACAGTATAGAGGGGGCACGTTATTACCGCAGGGTATTAGTGACAGTACAGAGGGGGCACGGTTATTACCGCAGGGTATTAGTGACAGTACAGAGGGGGCACGTTATTACCGCAGGGTATTAGTGACAGTACAGAGGGGGCACGTTATTACCGCAGGGTATTAGTGACAGTACAGAGGGGGCACGTTATTACCGCAGGGTATTAGTGACAGTATAGAGGGGGCACGTTATTACCACAGGTTATTAGTGACAGTATAGAGGGGGCACGTTATTACCGCAGGGTATTAGTGACAGTATAGTGGGGCAGGGTATTACCGCAGGGTATTAGTGACAGTACAGAGGGGGCACGTTATTACCGCAGGGTATTAGTGACAGTATAGTGGGGGCACGTTATTACCGCAGAGTATTAGTGACAGTACAGAGGGGGCACGGTTATTACCGCAGAGTATTAGTGACAGTATAGAGGGGGCACGGTTATTACCGCAGGGTATTAGTGACAGTACAGAGGGGGCACGTTATTACCGCAGGGTATTAGTGACAGTATAGTGGGGGCACGTTATTACCGCAGAGTATTAGTGACAGTATAGAGGGGGCACGGTTATTACCGCAGGGTATTAGTGACAGTACAGAGGGGGCACGTTATTACCGCAGGGTATTAGTGACAGTACAGAGGGGGCACGGTTATTACCGCAGGGTATTAGTGACAGTACAGAGGGGGCACGTTATTACCGCAGGGTATTCGTGACAGTACAGAGGGGGCACGGTTATTACCGCAGGGTATTAGTGACTGTACAGAGGGGGAACGTTATTACCGCAGGGTATTAGTGACAGTACAGAGGGGGCACGGTTATTACCGCAGGGTATTAGTGACAGTACTGAGGGGGCACGTTATTACCGCAGGGTATTAGTGACAGTACAGAGGGGGCACGTTATTACCGCAGGGTATTAGTGACAGTATAGAGGGGGCACGGTTATTACCGCAGGGTATTCGTGACAGTACAGAGGGGGCACGGTATTACCGCAGGGTATTAGTGACTGTACAGAGGGGGCACGGTTATTACCACAGGGTATTAGTGACAGTACAGAGGGGGCACGTTATTACCGCAGGGTATTAGTGACAGTACAGAGGGGGCACGTTATTACCGCAGGGTATTAGTGACAGTACAGAGGGGGCACATTATTACCGCAGGGTATTAGTGACAGTACAGAGGGGGCACGGTTATTACCGCAGGGTATTAGTGACAGTATAGAGGGGGCACGTTATTACCGCAGGGTATTAGTGACAGTACAGAGGGGGCACGGTTATTACCGCAGGGTATTAGTGACAGTATAGAAGGGGGCACGTTATTACCGCAGGGTATTAGTGACAGTACAGAGGGGGCACGGTTATTACCGCAGGGTATTAGTGACAGTATAGAGGGGGCACGTTATTACCGCAGGGTATTAGTGACAGTACAGAGGGGGCACGGTTATTACCGCAGGGTATTAGTGACAGTACAGAGGGGGCACGTTATTACCGCAGGGTATTAGTGACAGTACAGAGGGGGCACGTTATTACCGCAGGGTATTAGTGACAGTACAGAGGGGGCACGTTATTACCGCAGGGTATTAGTGACAGTATAGAGGGGGCACGTTATTACCGCAGGTTATTAGTGACAGTATAGAGGGGGCACGTTATTACCGCAGGGTATTAGTGACAGTATAGTGGGGCAGGGTATTACCGCAGGGTATTAGTGACAGTACAGAGGGGGCACGTTATTACCGCAGGGTATTAGTGACAGTATAGTGGGGGCACGTTATTACCGCAGAGTATTAGTGACAGTACAGAGGGGGCACGGTTATTACCGCAGAGTATTAGTGACAGTATAGAGGGGGCACGGTTATTACCGCAGGGTATTAGTGACAGTACAGAGGGGGCACGTTATTACCGCAGGGTATTAGTGACAGTATAGTGGGGGCACGTTATTACCGCAGAGTATTAGTGACAGTATAGAGGGGGCACGGTTATTACCGCAGGGTATTAGTGACAGTACAGAGGGGGCACGTTATTACCGCAGGGTATTCGTGACAGTACAGAGGGGGCACGGTTATTACCGCAGGGTATTAGTGACTGTACAGAGGGGGAACGTTATTACCGCAGGGTATTAGTGACAGTACAGAGGGGGCACGGTTATTACCGCAGGGTATTAGTGACAGTACTGAGGGGGCACGTTATTACCGCAGGGTATTAGTGACAGTACAGAGGGGGCACGTTATTACCGCAGGGTATTAGTGACAGTATAGAGGGGGCACGGTTATTACCGCAGGGTATTCGTGACAGTACAGAGGGGGCACGGTTATTACCGCAGGGTATTAGTGACTGTACAGAGGAGGCACGGTTATTACCGCAGGGTATTAGTGACTGTATAGAGGGGGCACGTTATTACCGCAGGGTATTAGTGACAGTACAGAGGGGGCACGTTATTACCGCAGGGTATTAGTGACAGTACAGAGGGGGCATGTTATTACCGCAGGGTATTAGTGACAGTACAGAGGGGGCACGTTATTACCGCAGGGTATTAGTGACAGTATAGTGGGGGCACGTTATTACCGCAGAGTATTAGTGACAGTACAGAGGGGGCACGTTATTACCGCAGGATATTAGTGACAGTACAGAGGGGGCACGGTTATTACCGCAGGGTATTAGTGACAGTACAGAGGGGGCACATTATTACCGCAGGGTATTAGTGACAGTACAGAGGGGGCACGGTTATTACTGCAGGGTATTAGTGACTGTACAGAGGGGGCACGTTATTACCGCAGGGTATTAGTGACTGTACAGAGGGGGCACGTTATTACCGCAGGGTATTAGTGACAGTACAGAAGGGGCACGGTTATTACCGCAGGGTATTAGTGACAGTACAGAGGGGGCACGTTATTACCGCAGGGTATTCGTGACAGTACAGAGGGGGCACGGTTATTACCGCAGGGTATTAGTGACTGTACAGAGGGGGAACGTTATAACCGCAGGGTATTAGTGACAGTATAGAGGGGGCACGTTATTACCGCAGGGTATTAGTGACAGTACAGAGGGGGCACGGTTATTACCGCAGGGTATTAGTGACAGTATAGAGGGGGCACGGTTATTACCGCAGGGTATTAGTGACAGTACAGAGGGGGCACGTTATAACCGCAGGGTATTAGTGACAGTATAGAGGGGGCACGTTATTACCGCAGGGTATTAGTGACAGTACAGAGGGGGCACGTTATTACCGCAGGGTATTAGTGACAGTACAGAGGGGGCACGGTTATTACCGCAGGGTATTAGTGACTGTACAGAGGAGGCACGGTTATTACCGCAGGGTATTAGTGACTGTATAGAGGGGGCACGTTATTACCGCAGGGTATTAGTGACAGTATAGAGGGGGCACGGTTATTACCGCAGGGTATTAGTGACAGTATAGAGGGGGCACGGTTATTACCGCAGGGTATTAGTGACAGTACAGAGGGGGCACGGTTATTACCGCAGGGTATTAGTGACAGTACAGAGGGGGCACGTTATTACCGCAGGGTATTAGTGACAGTACAGAGGGGGCACGTTATTACCGCAGGGTATTAGTGACAGTACAGAGGGGGCACGTTATTACCGCAGAGCGTAACCGCGGTCGCTGAGTGCCGCCAGCGGAGCAGGTCCGGCTGCAGGTCACGGTGTGTCACTGTCACTCTGTGCGTCTCCTCATTGTGTCTCAGGATCAGAGCTCCCACTGCAGCGCAGGACGGAGACAGCCGGCCCCCCAAAACCAAGAGACCCCCCAACTCTGAGACAGGGGTGAGAGAGTGCAGGAGACGCCCATCTGAGGAGAGACAGAGAGAGGGGTGAGTGTGCAGGAGACACCCATCTGAGGAGAGACAGAGAGAGGGGTGTGAGAGTGCAGGAGACGCCCATCTGAGGAGAGACAGAGAGAGGGGTGTGAGAGTGCAGGAGACGCCCATCTGAAGTGAGAGAAGTGTAAGAGAGCAGGATACACATCTGAGGAGAGACAGAGACAAGAGTGCAGGAGACGCAAATCTGAGGAGAGACAGAGAGAGGGGTGAGAGAGTGCAGGAGATGCCTGTCTAAAGAGAGCGAGAGAGAGAAGAGAGTGCAGGAGACGACAATCTGAGGGACACAGAGAGAGAGGTGTGAGTACAGGAGACACACATCTGAGGAGAGACAGAGAGGTGAGAGTGCAGGAGAAACACTTCTGAGGAGACAGAGAGAGAGAGGTGAGAGCAGGAGACACTTATCTAAAGAGAGAATGCAGAACATGTCCGTATAAAGAGAGCAAGAGAGAGGGGTGAGAGTGCAGTAGAAGCTCGACTGAGGAAAGCGAGAGACAGCCGAGTGCAGAAAACACCTGTCTAAGGCCGAGTCCATAGAAGGACAGGCCGCGCTGAGGCGTGCGGACGCTCCGCGCTGAGCCCCTGCATCCTCCATGAGGATGCCTTGAGAGGGGCTCACGCGAGCGTCCGCAGGCGTGCTGAGGCGCTG
This sequence comes from Ascaphus truei, assembly GCF_040206685.1. Lineage (NCBI taxonomy): Eukaryota > Metazoa > Chordata > Amphibia > Anura > Ascaphidae > Ascaphus > Ascaphus truei. Next base: position 106,122 of record NW_027453890.1, on the reverse strand, counting down.
GAGTTTTCAGCCGACGATTTTTCAGAGCGCTGTCGGCTGAAAACATCCAATCAGCGCGGAGCAGCGTCAACGTCACGGCGCCGTGACGTCGGTGTGTCGCGGGCGATTGGCCCAGCGACGTCACTGCCCCGCCTCCCGATCGCGCCCGCTGGCTCGCCTGCATGGGCATAAAATCGTGCAGATTTCAGCAGGCGAGCCTCAGCGTCAGCGCGCCTCAGCCCTGCTACCCCCTCTATGGCCCCAGCCTTAGGGAGAGAAAAATGGGTGAGTGCATGAAACACCCATTGAAGAGAGAAAGAGAGAGAGAGGGGTGAGAGTTCAGGAGAAGCCTGACTAAAAAGAGCGATGCAGGGGTGAGAGTGCAAGAGACACCATTCTGAATAGTGCATCCTCCCTGCCGGCTGTCTCCTTGTGACGGTGAGGGGGTAACCAGGCTCACTAATAAAGGATAAGCCCGCTTGGTTACCCCTTATCCATGTATTGGGGTTCAGGAGTGTCAGCTCTTGAGCCCAGTGCTTATTAATGCATTCGGTAACAATGTGCAACAAGACCCCTAAAATGTCCCCCGGAATCAGGACGGATTCCCGGATACATTGAGGCACGTTGCTCCGGCAAAATCTTCCCTTGAAAATGCTTGCATGACTCCCCGCTAGGATTCCCTGCTTCAGCACAGACCAGAAAGGTAAATGGGGCATAGGGCTGTGTGGTATCCCTGGAACAATACAGGGGTCCCTAGTTTATGAGGGGGTGCCAAGTTAATGCCCAGATCACCCAGAACCCGGTATAGTGTGTGGGGAATACGGCTATTAGGAATAAAAGTGCAGGGTTCTTATTCTATTCCCCACCACCAGAAGATGTAGAGAAGTATAAAGTATATATTTTATTAAACCAGTATGTTTAAAGTGTATAGATGCTGGTGCACGGTATATGAGCCGGGGACTTCCAAGGCCACGGTTCCGAGAGACCATGTGGCTACCAAGCCTGGTGCCACCAAGTCTGCTCGGGTCCATGAAAGCCTCAGAGGTTGCCAAGGTGTGAAAGCCATTTGGGCACTGGCGTTAGGCACAAGTACTCACGTCCTGGGCTGAATGGAAGTCCTCGGGCCACCATTTGCCCCAGACCAGACTGCGAGGAGCCTAACTCAGCGGGTGGCTTCTGCATGACACGTGGCAGAGGTGCCAGGTTGGCGCATGCCCTTGTCAGACTCTGAATCCACGCTTACCCGGCTTCAGTAGTCTGGCAATGCTCTGATTGGCTGGTAGGATTTTTCCCACGCTCGGATTGGCTGAAGTATTTCATGAATGAACTCTGAAATACTATAAGAATGCCTCAGCCAATCCGGTGATCAGATTCTACGCGCCAGAACAGCAGCGGCAAATCCGAATGTACCAAAAGATGCTCTCGGAGAAGTAGCAGAGAGTCGGCTTCAGAAATTTCAGGTCCAGAAATTCTCTAAGTCCCACTTTTCGGGGCCAAGTTCTGAGAATTGAACGTAGCGGCTGGGATTTCAAGCCGAAAAGAGAACCAGGACGTTCGGAGCTAAGTCGCGGTCAAGTTAATTCCGGAGCTGATACAGCGGCGGCGTCAGGAACTTCATGCCGATTTGTGTTCCAGGACAAGTCCCGGTCATCCAAAGACTTTGTTCTATGTTCAATTTAAGCTCGGAAAGTCTAGTTTCAGCCGCAGACCCCACAACGTGTGTTCTCCTGTGTTCTGTGTGTCCCCAGAACGTGTGTTCTCCTGTGTTCTGTGTGTCCCCAGAACGTGTGTTCTCCTGTGTTCTGTGTGTCCCCAGAACGTGTGTTCTCCTGTGTTCTGTGTCCCCAGAACGTGTGTTCTCCTGTGTTCTGTGTGTCCCCAGAACGTGTGTTCTCCTGTGTTCTGTGTGTCCCCAGAACGTGTGTTCTCCTGTGTTCTGTGTGTCCCCAGAACGTGTGTTCTCCTGTGATCTGTGTGTCCCCAGAACGTGTGTTCTCCTGTGTTCTGTGTGTCCCCAGAACGTGTGTTCTCCTGTGTTCTGTGTGTCCCCAGAACGTGTGTTCTCCTGTGTTCTGTGTGTCCCCAGAACGTGTGTTCTCCTGTGTTCTGTGTGTCCCCAGAACGTGTGTTCTCCTGTGTTCTGTGTGTCCCCAGAACGTGTGTTCTCCTGTGTTCTGTGTGTCCCCAGAACGTGTGTTCTCCTGTGTTCTGTGTGTCCCCAGAACGTGTGTTCTCCTGTGATCTGTGTGTCCCCAGAACGTGTGTTCTCCTGTGTTCTGTGTGTCCCCAGAACGTGTGTTCTCCTGTGTTCTGTGTGTCCCCAGAACGTGTGTTCTCCTGTGTTCTGTGTGTCCCCAGAACGTGTGTTCTCCTGTGTTCTGTGTGTCCCCAGAACGTGTGTTCTCCTGTGTTCTGTGTGTCCCCAGAACGTGTGTTCTCCTGTGTTCTGTGTGTCCCCAGAACGTGTGTTCTCCTGTGTTCTGTGTGTCCCCAGAACGTGTGTTCTCCTGTGTTCTGTGTGTCCCCAGAACGTGTGTTCTCCTGTGATCTGTGTGTCCCCAGAACGTGTGTTCTCCTGTGTTCTGTGTGTCCCCAGAACGTGTGTTCTCCTGTGATCTGTGTGTCCCCAGAACGTGTGTTCTCCTGTGTTCTGTGTGTCCCCAGAACGTGTGTTCTCCTGTGTTCTGTGTGTCCCCAGAACGTGTGTTCTCCTGTGTTCTGTGTGTCCCCAGAACGTGTGGTCTCCTGTGTTCTGTGTGTCCCCAGAACGTGTGTTCTCCTGTGTTCTGTGTCCCCAGAACGTGTGTTCTCCTGTGTTCTGTGTGTCCCCAGAACGTGTGTTCTCCTGTGTTCTGTGTGTCATTGCGCTCAGCCGATGTTACGTGAATAAATGCATTTATTTTACCAACTTGTGTTGCTCAGTGTTATGATCCTGGTATAAAAGGTGTAAATGCCGGACCCCCGTGACACTTCTCTCTCCCCGCTCTCTCACCCCAGACTCCGGCTGTCTCCTCTCTCCCCGCTCTCTCACCCCAGACACAAGCTGTCTCCTCTCTCCCCGCACTCTCACCCCAGACTCCGGCTGTCTCCTCTCTCCCCGCTCTCTCACCCCAGACTCCGGCTGTCTCCTCTCTCCCCGCTCTCTCACCCCAGACTCCGGCTGTCTCCTCTCTCCCCGCACTCTCACCCCAGACTCCGGCTGTCTCCTCTCTCCCCGCACTCTCACCCCAGACTCCGGCTGTCTCCTCTCTCCCCGCTCTCTCACCCCAGACACAAGCTGTCTCCTCTCTCCCCGCTCTCTCACCCCAGACTCCGGCTGTCTCCTCTCTCCCCGCTCTCTCACCCCAGACACAAGCTGTCTCCTCTCTCCCCGCTCTCTCACCCCAGACTCAAGCTGTCTCCTCTCTCCCCGCACTCTCACCCCAGACGCAAGCTGTCTCCTCTCTTCCCGTACTCTCACCCCAGACGCAAGCTGTCTCCTCTCTTCCCGCACTCTCACCCCAGACTCCGGCTGTCTCCTCTCTTCCCGCACTCTCACCCCAGACGCAAGCTGTCTCCTCTCTCCCCGCTCTCTCACCCCAGACTCTGGCTTTCTCCTCTCTCCCCGCACTCTCACCCCAGACTCCGGCTGTCTCCTCTCTCCCCGCTCTCTCACCCCAGACTCCGGCTGTCTCCTCTCTCCCCGCTCTCTCACCCCAGACTCCGGCTGTCTCCTCTCTCCCCGCACTCTCACCCCAGACGCAAGCTGTCTCCTCTCTCCCCGCTCTCTCACCCCAGACTCCGGCTGTCTCCTCTCTCCCCGCACTCTCACCCCAGACGCAAGCTGTCTCCTCTCTCCCCGCTCTCACCCCAGACTCTGGCTATCTCCTCTCTTCCCGCACTCTCACCCCAGACTCCGACTATCTCCTCTCTCCCCGCTCTCTCACCCCAGACTCAAGCTGTCTCCTCTCTCCCCGCACTCTCACCCCAGACACAAGCTGTCTCCTCTCTCCCCGCTCTCACCCCAGACTCTGGCTATCTCCTCTCTTCCCGCACTCTCACCCCAGACTCCGACTATCTCCTCTCTCCCCGCTCTCTCACCCCAGACTCAAGCTGTCTCCTCTCTCCCCGCACTCTCACCCCAGACACAAGCTGTCTCCTCTCTCCCCGCTCTCACCCCAGACTCTGGCTATCTCCTCTCTTCCCGCACTCTCACCCCAGACTCCGACTATCTCCTCTCTCCCCGCACTCTCACATCAGACTCTGGCTGTCTCTTCTCACCCCAGACTCCGGCAGTCTCCACTCTCCCCACACTTTCACCCCAGACTCCGGCAGTCTCCTCTCTCCCCGCACTCTCACCCCAGTCTCCGGCTATCTCCTCTCTCCCCACACTCTCACCCCAGATTCCGGCTATCTCCTCTCTCCCCGCACTCTCACCCCAGACGCCGGCTGTCTCCTCTCTCTTCCAGCACTCTTCCTCCCGTATAAGCAGGTGTATGTCTGTTAGCCTTTGGTGCTTGCCGTCGCCCTCTCCGAAACCTCCGGTTGTAATAATAAGGTGAGAGTCGAGAAGACAGGAGCGGTGCCGGAACCTCCGTATACCACGTAGTGTCGCGGGAAAAGGAGAGATCGCAAGAGAGCCGCGAGACACCGGAGGAGGGGAAACCTGGAAACCTGCAGAGGAGAGGAAACAAGAAGTGACCCCTGAGAAAAACATACATCAACGTATGTGCGTGTGCGTGTGCGTGCACATACATACAAACAAGAGAAACATGCAGCCGGTAACACTGTAATTGTGACCACAATCAGTATAGTAAGGCTTGAAATTATCACCTGACGGTGCTACTGGTATTATAGTAATGCCAAAAAGAGAAAAAGCATCCCAGAAAAGAGCACACTGTTACAGGATACCGTCCCTGTTTATGTAGTTTTGCAGGAAAACCTGTGTGGAGAACTTGAGCCCAGCACTGCACAGGTTAATTCAGAGCAGACTGTACTAATTAACCTGCACAGTGCTGGCTCGCTACCTCCGTTACACGGCCTGCAGCACTCACTGCAGGGAGATCTCTAGCCCAGGGAGAGACACCCTGCACAGTGCTGGCTCGCTACCTCCGTTACACAGCCTGCAGCATTCACTGCAGGGAGATCTCTAGCCCAGGGAGAGACACCCTGCACAGTGCTGGCTCGCTACCTCCGTTACACAGCCTGCAGCATTCACTGCAGGGAGATCTCTAGCCCAGGGAGAGACACCCTGCACAGTGCTGGCTCGCTACCTCCGTTACACGGCCTGCAGCACTCACTGCAGGGAGATCTCTAGCCCAGTCACTGCAGGGAGATCTCTAGCCCAGGGAGAGACACCCTGCACTGTGCTGGCTTGCTACCTCCGTTACACAGCCTGCAGCATTCACTGCAGGGAGATCTCTAGCCCAGGGAGAGACACCCTGCACTGTGCTGGCTCGTTAACTCCGTTACACGGCCTGCAGCATTCACTGCAGGGAGATCTGTAGCCCAGGGAGAGACACCCTGCACAGTGCTGGCTCGCTACCTCCGTTACACAGCCTGCAGCATTCACTGCAGGGAGATCTCTAGCCCAGGGAGAGACACCCTGCACAGTGCTGGCTCGCTACCTCCGTTACACGGCCTGCAGCATTCACTGCAGGGAGATCTGTAGCCCAGGGAGAGACACCCTGCACAGTGCTGGCTCGCTACCTCCGTTACACAGCCTGCAGCATTCACTGCAGGGAGATCTCTAGCCCAGGGAGGGACCCCCTGCACAGTGCTGGCTCGCTACCTCCGTTACACGGCCTGCAGCATTCACTGCAGGGAGATCTCTAGCCCAGGGAGAGACACCCTGCACAGTGCTGGCTCGCTAACCTCCGTTACACGGCCTGCAGCATTCACTGCAGGGAGATCTCTAGCCCAGGGAGAGACACCCTGCACAGTGCTGGCTCGCTACCTCCGTTACACAGCCTGCAGCATTCACTGCAGGGAGATCTCTAGCCCAGGGAGAGACACCCTGCACAGTGCTGGCTCGCTACCTCCGTTACACAGCCTGCAGCATTCACTGCAGGGAGATCTCTAGCCCAGGGAGAGACACCCTGCACAGTGCTGGCTCGCTACCTCCGTTACACAGCCTGCAGCATTCACTGCAGGGAGATCTCTAGCCCAGGGAGAGACACCCTGCACAGTGCTGGCTCGCTACCTCCGTTACACAGCCTGCAGCACTCACTGCAGGGAGATCTCTAGCCCAGGGAGAGACACCCTGCACAGTGCTGGCTCGCTACCTCCGTTACACAGCCTGCAGCATTCACTGCAGGGAGATCTCTAGCCCAGGGAGAGACACCCTGCACAGTGCTGGCTCGCTACCGCCGTTACACAGCCTGCAGCATTCACTGCAGGGAGATCTCTAGCCCAGGGAGACACCCTGCACAGTGCTGGCTCGCTAACCTCCGTTACACAGCCTGCAGCACTCACTGCAGGGAGATCTCTAGCCCAGGGAGAGACACCCTGCACAGTGCTGGCTCGCTACCTCCGTTACACAGCCTGCAGCACTCACTACAGGGAGATCTCTAGCCCAGGGAGAGACACCCTGCACAGTGCTGGCTCGCTACCTCCGTTACACAGCCTGCAGCACTCACTGCAGGGAGATCTCTAGCCCAGGGAGAGACACCCTGCACAGTGCTGGCTCGCTACCTCCGTTACACAGCCTGCAGCATTCACTGCAGGGAGATCTCTAGCCCAGGGAGAGACACCCTGCACAGTGCTGGCTCGCTAACCTCCGTTACACAGCCTGCAGCACTCACTGCAGGGAGATCTCTAGCCCAGGGAGAGACACCCTGCACAGTGCTGGCTCGCTACCTCCGTTACACAGCCTGCAGCACTCACTGCAGGGAGATCTCTAGCCCAGGGAGAGACACCCTGCACTGTGCTGGCTCGCTACCTCCGTTACACGGCCTGCAGCATTCACTGCAGGGAGATCTCTAGCCCAGGGAGAGACACCCTGCACAGTGCTGGCTCGCTAACCTCCGTTACACGGCCTGCAGCATTCACTGCAGGGAGATCTCTAGCCCAGGGAGAGACACCCTGCACTGTGCTGGCTCGCTACCTCCGTTACACGGCCTGCAGCATTCACTGCAGGGAGATCTCTAGCCCAGGGAGAGACACCCTGCACAGTGCTGGCTCGCTACCTCCGTTACACAGCCTGCAGCACTCACTGCAGGGAGATCTCTAGCCCAGGGAGATACACCCTGCACAGTGCTGGCTCGCTACCTCCGTTACACGGCCTGCAGCATTTCACTGCAGGGAGATCTCTAGCCCAGGGAGAGACACCCTGCACAGTGCTGGCTCGCTACCTCCGTTACACAGCCTGCAGCATTCACTGCAGGGAGATCTCTAGCCCAGGGAGAGACACCCTGCACAGTGCTGGCTCGCTACCTCCGTTACACGGCCTGCAGCATTCACTGCAGGGAGATCTCTAGCCCAGGGAGAGACACCCTGCACAGTGCTGGCTCGCTAACCTCCGTTACACGGCCTGCAGCATTCACTGCAGGGAGATCTCTAGCCCAGGGAGAGACACCCTGCACAGTGCTGGCTCGCTACCTCCGTTACACAGCCTGCAGCACTCACTGCAGGGAGATCTCTAGCCCAGGGAGAGACACCCTGCACAGTGCTGGCTCGCTACCTCCGTTACACAGCCTGCAGCACTCACTGCAGGGAGATCTCTAGCCCAGGGAGGGACACCCTGCACAGTGCTGGCTCGCTACCTCCGTTACACAGCCTGCAGCACTCACTGCAGGGAGATCTCTAGCCCAGGGAGAGACACCCTGCACAGTGCTGGCTCGCTACCTCCGTTACACGGCCTGCAGCATTCACTGCAGGGAGATCTCTAGCCCAGGGAGAGACACCCTGCACAGTGCTGGCTCACTACCTCCGTTACACGGCCTGCAGCATTCACTGCAGGGAGATCTCTAGCCCAGGGAGAGACACCCTGCACAGTGCTGGCTCGCTACCTCCGTTACACGGCCTGCAGCATTCACTGCAGGGAGATCTCTAGCCCAGGGAGAGACACCCTGCACTGTGCTGGCTCGCTACCTCCGTTACACAGCCTGCAGCACTCACTGCAGGGAGATCTCTAGCCCAGGGAGAGACACCCTGCACAGTGCTGGCTCGCTACCTCCGTTACACAGCCTGCAGCATTCACTGCAGGGAGATCTCTAGCCCAGGGAGAGACACCCTGCACAGTGCTGGCTCGCTAACCTCCGTTACACGGCCTGCAGCATTCACTGCAGGGAGATCTCTAGCCCAGGGAGAGACACCCTGCACAGTGCTGGCTCGCTACCTCCGTTACACAGCCTGCAGCACTCACTGCAGGGAGATCTCTAGCCCAGGGAGATACACCCTGCACAGTGCTGGCTCGCTACCTCCGTTACACAGCCTGCAGCATTCACTGCAGGGAGATCTCTAACCCAGGGAGAGACACCCTGCACAGTGCTGGCTCGCTACCTCCGTTACACAGCCTGCAGCATTCACTGCAGGGAGATCTCTAACCCAGGGAGATACACCCTGCACAGTGCTGGCTCGCTACCTCCGTTACACAGCCTGCAGCATTCACTGCAGGGAGATCTCTAACCCAGGGAGAGACACCCTGCACAGTGCTGGCTCGCTACCTCCGTTACACAGCCTGCAGCATTCACTGCAGGGAGACCTCTAGCCCAGGGAGAGACACCCTGCACTGTGCTGGCTCGCTACCTCCGTTACACAGCCTGCAGCATTCACTGCAGGGAGATCTCTAGCCCAGGGAGAGACACCCTGCACAGTGCTGGCTCGCTACCCCCGTTACACGGCCTGCAGCATTCACTGCAGGGAGATCTCTAGCCCAGGGAGAGACACCCTGCACAGTGCTGGCTCGCTACCTCCGTTACACAGCCTGCAGCATTCACTGCAGGGAGATCTCTAGCCCAGGGAGGGACACCCTGCACAGTGCTGGCTCGCTACCTCCGTTACACGGCCTGCAGCATTCACTGCAGGGAGATCTCTAGCCCAGGGAGAGACACCCTGCACAGTGCTGGCTCGCTACCTCCGTTACACAGCCTGCAGCACTCACTGCAGGGAGATCTCTAGCCCAGGGAGAGACACCCTGCACAGTGCTGGCTCGCTACCTCCGTTACACAGCCTGCAGCATTCACTGCAGGGAGATCTCTAGCCCAGTGAGAGACACCCTGCACAGTGCTGGCTCGCTAACCTCCGTTACACGGCCTGCAGCATTCACTGCAGGGAGATCTCTAGCCCAGGGAGAGACACCCTGCACAGTGCTGGCTCGCTACCTCCGTTACACAGCCTGCAGCACTCACTGCAGGGAGATCTCTAGCCCAGGGAGAGACACCCTGCACAGTGCTGGCTCGCTACCTCCGTTACACAGCCTGCAGCACTCACTGCAGGGAGATCTCTAGCCCAGGGAGAGACACCCTGCACAGTGCTGGCTCGCTACCTCCGTTACACGGCCTGCAGCATTCACTGCAGGGAGATCTCTAGCCCAGGGAGAGACACCCTGCACAGTGCTGGCTCGCTACCTCCGTTACACAGCCTGCAGCACTCACTGCAGGGAGATCTCTAGCCCAGGGAGAGACACCCTGCACAGTGCTGGCTCGCTACCCTCCGTTACACGGCCTGCAGCATTCACTGCAGGGAGATCTCTAGCCCAGGGAGGGACACCCTGCACAGTGCTGGCTCGCTACCTCCGTTACACAGCCTGCAGCATTCACTGCAGGGAGATCTCTAGCCCAGGGAGAGACACCCTGCACAGTGCTGGCTCGCTACCTCCGTTACACAGCCTGCAGCACTCACTGCAGGGAGATCTCTAGCCCAGGGAGAGACACCCTTGCACAGTGCTGGCTCGCTACCTCCGTTACACGGCCTGCAGCATTCACTGCAGGGAGATCTCTAGCCCAGGGAGGGACACCCTGCACAGTGCTGGCTCGCTACCTCCGTTACACAGCCTGCAGCATTCACTGCAGGGAGATCTCTAGCCCAGGGAGAGACACCCTGCACAGTGCTGGCTCGCTACCTCCGTTACACGGCCTGCAGCATTCACTGCAGGGAGATCTCTAGCCCAGGGAGAGACACCCTGCACAGTGCTGGCTCGCTACCTCCGTTACACAGCCTGCAGCACTCACTGCAGGGAGATCTCTAGCCCAGGGAGAGACACCCTGCACAGTGCTGGCTCGCTACCTCCGTTACACAGCCTGCAGCACTCACTGCAGGGAGATCTCTAGCCCAGGGAGAGACACCCTGCACAGTGCTGGCTCGCTACCTCCGTTACACGGCCTGCAGCATTCACTGCAGGGAGATCTCTAGCCCAGGGAGAGACACCCTGCACAGTGCTGGCTCGCTACCTCCGTTACACAGCCTGCAGCACTCACTGCAGGGAGATCTCTAGCCCAGGGAGAGACACCCTGCACAGTGCTGGCTCGCTACCTCCGTTACACGGCCTGCAGCATTCACTGCAGGGAGATCTCTAGCCCAGGGAGGGACACCCTGCACAGTGCTGGCTCGCTACCTCCGTTACACAGCCTGCAGCATTCACTGCAGGGAGATCTCTAGCCCAGGGAGAGACACCCTGCACAGTGCTGGCTCGCTAACCTCCGTTACACGGCCTGCAGCATTCACTGCAGGGAGATCTCTAGCCCAGGGAGAGACACCCTGCACAGTGCTGGCTCGCTACCTCCGTTACACGGCCTGCAGCATTCACTGCAGGGAGATCTCTAGCCCAGGGAGAGACACCCTGCACAGTGCTGGCTCGCTACCTCCGTTACACAGCCTGCAGCATTCACTGCAGGGAGATCTCTAGCCCAGGGAGAGACACCCTGCACAGTGCTGGCTCGCTACCTCCGTTACACGGCCTGCAGCATTCACTGCAGGGAGATCTCTAGCCCAGGGAGAGACACCCTGCACAGTGCTGGCTCGCTACCTCCGTTACACAGCCTGCAGCATTCACTGCAGGGAGATCTCTAGCCCAGGGAGAGACACCCTGCACAGGGCTGGCTCGCTACCTCCGTTACACAGACTGCAGCATTCACTGCAGGGAGATCTCTAGCCCAGGGAGAGACACCCTGCACAGTGCTGGCTCGCTACCTCCGTTACACAGCCTGCAGCATTCACTGCAGGGAGATCTCTAGCCCAGGGAGGGACACCCTGCACTGTGCTGGCTCGCTACCTCCGTTACACGGCCTGCAGCATTCACTGCAGGGAGATCTCTAGCCCAGGGAGAGACACCCTGCACAGTGCTGGCTCGCTACCTCCGTTACACGGCCTGCAGCATTCACTGCAGGGAGATCTCTAGCCCAGGGAGAGACACCCTGCACTGTGCTGGCTCGCTACCTCCGTTACACGGCCTGCAGCATTCACTGCAGGGAGATCTCTAGCCCAGGGAGAGACACCCTGCACTGTGCTGGCTCGCTACCTCCGTTACACAGCCTGCAGCATTCACTGCAGGGAGATCGCTAGCCCAGGGAGAGACACCCTGCACAGTGCTGGCTCGCTACCTCCGTTACACGGCCTGCAGCATTCACTGCAGGGAGATCTCTAGCCCAGGGAGAGACACCCTGCACAGTGCTGGCTCGCTACCTCCGTTACACGGCCTGCAGCATTCACTGCAGGGAGATCTCTAGCCCAGGGAGAGACACCCTGCACAGTGCTGGCTCGCTACCTCCGTTACACGGCCTGCAGCATTCACTGCAGGGAGATCTCTAGCCCAGGGAGAGACACCCTGCACAGTGCTGGCTCGCTACCTCCGTTACACAGCCTGCAGCATTCACTGCAGGGAGATCTCTAGCCCAGGGAGGGACACCCTGCACAGTGCTGGCTCGCTACCTCCGTTACACGGCCTGCAGCATTCACTGCAGGGAGATCTCTAGCCCAGGGAGAGACACCCTGCACAGTGCTGGCTTGCTACCTCCGTTACACAGCCTGCAGCATTCACTGCAGGGAGATCTCTAGCCCAGGGAGAGACACCCTGCACAGTGCTGGCTCGCTACCTCCGTTACACGGCCTGCAGCATTCACTGCAGGGAGATCTCTAGCCCAGGGAGAGACACCCTGCACAGTGCTGGCTCGCTACCTCCGTTACACAGCCTGCAGCATTCACTGCAGGGAGATCTCTAGCCCAGGGAGGGACACCCTGCACAGTGCTGGCTCGCTACCTCCGTTACACGGCCTGCAGCATTCACTGCAGGGAGATCTCTAGCCCAGGGAGAGACACCCTGCACAGTGCTGGCTCGCTACCTCCGTTACACAGCCTGCAGCACTCACTGCAGGGAGATCTCTAGCCCAGGGAGGGACACCCTGCACAGTGCTGGCTCGCTACCTCCGTTACACAGCCTGCAGCATTCACTGCAGGGAGATCTCTAGCCCAGGGAGGGACACCCTGCACTGTGCTGGCTCGCTACCTCCGTTACACGGCCTGCAGCACTCACTGCAGGGAGATCTCTAGCCCAGGGAGAGACACCCTGCACAGTGCTGGCTCGCTACCTCCGTTACACAGCCTGCAGCATTCACTGCAGGGAGATCTCTAGCCCAGGGAGGGACACCCTGCACAGTGCTGGCTCGCTACCTCCGTTACACGGCCTGCAGCATTCACTGCAGGGAGATCTCTAGCCCAGGGAGGGACACCCTGCACAGTGCTGGCTCGCTACCTCCGTTACACAGCCTGCAGCACTCACTGCAGGGAGATCTCTAGCCCAGGGAGAGACACCCTGCACAGTGCTGGCTCGCTACCTCCGTTACACGGCCTGCAGCACTCACTGCAGGGAGATCTCTAGCCCAGGGAGAGACACCCTGCACAGTGCTGGCTCGCTAACCTCTGTTACACAGCCTGCAGCATTCACTGCAGGGAGATCTCTAGCCCAGGGAGAGACACCCTGCACAGTGCTGGCTCGCTACCTCCGTTACACGGCCTGCAGCATTCACTGCAGGGAGATCTCTAGCCCAGGGAGGGACACCCTGCACAGTGCTGGCTCGCTACCTCCGTTACACGGCCTGCAGCATTCACTGCAGGGAGATCTCTAGCCCAGGGAGACACACCCTGCACAGTGCTGGCTCGCTACCTCCGTTACACGGCCTGCAGCATTCACTGCAGGGAGATCTCTAGCCCAGGGAGAGACACCCTGCACTGTGCTGGCTCGCTACCTCCGTTACACGGCCTGCAGCATTCACTGCAGGGAGATCTCTAGCCCAGGGAGGGACACCCTGCACAGTGCTTGCTCGCTACCTCCGTTACACGGCCTGCAGCACTCACTGCAGGGAGATCTCTAGCCCAGGGAGGGACCCCCTGCACAGTGCTGGCTCGCTACCTCCGTTACACGGCCTGCAGCATTCACTGCAGGGAGATCTGTAGCCCAGGGAGAGACACCCTGCACAGTGCTGGCTCGCTACCTCCGTTACACAGCCTGCAGCACTCACTGCAGGGAGATCTCTAGCCCAGGGAGAGACACCCTGCACAGTGCTGGCTCGCTACCTCCGTTACACAGCGTGCAGCATTCACTGCAGGGAGATCTCTAGCCCAGGGAGGGACACCCTGCACAGTGCTGGCTCGCTACCTCCATTACACAGCCTGCAGCATTCACTGCAGGGAGATCTCTAGCCCAGGGAGGGACACCCTGCACAGTGCTGGCTCGCTACCTCCGTTACACAGCCTGCAGCATTCACTGCAGGGAGATCTCTAGCCCAGGGAGAGACACCCTGCACAGTGCTGGCTCGCTACCTCCGTTACACGGCCTGCAGCATTCACTGCAGGGAGATCTGTAGCCCAGGGAGAGACACCCTGCACAGTGCTGGCTCGCTACCTCCGTTACACAGCCTGCAGCATTCACTGCAGGGAGATCTCTAGCCCAGGGAGAGACACCCTGCACAGTGCTGCTCGCTACCTCCGTTACACGGCCTGCAGCATTCACTGCAGGGAGATCTCTAGCCCAGGGAGAGACACCCTGCATAGTGCTGGCTCGCTACCTCCGTTACAAAGCCTGCAGCATTCACTGCAGGGAGATCTCAAGCCCAGGGAGAGACACCCTGCACAGTGCTGGCTCGCTAACCTCCGTTACACAGCCTGCAGCATTCACTGCAGGGAGATCTGTAGCCCAGGGAGAGACACCCTGCACAGTGCTGGCTCGCTACCTCCGTTACACGGCCTGCAGCATTCACTGCAGGGAGATCTCTAGCCCAGGGAGAGACACCCTGCACAGTGCTGGCTCGCTACCTCCGTTACACAGCCTGCAGCATTCACTGCAGGGAGATCTCTAGCCCAGGGAGAGACACCCTGCACAGTGCTGGCTCGCTACCTCCGTTACACAGCCTGCAGCATTCACTGCAGGGAGATCTCTAGCCCAGGGAGAGACACCCTGCACAGTGCTGGCTCGCTAACCTCCGTTACACAGCCTGCAGCATTCACTGCAGGGAGATCTGTAGCCCAGGGAGAGACACCCTGCACTGTGCTGGCTCGCTACCTCCGTTACACGGCCTGCAGCATTCACTGCAGGGAGATCTCTAGCCCAGGGAGACACCCTGCACAGTGCTGGCTCGCTACCTCCGTTACACGGCCTGCAGCATTCACTGCAGGGAGATCTCTAGCCCAGGGAGAGACACCCTGCACAGTGCTGGCTCGCTAACCTCCGTTACACAGCCTGCAGCATTCACTGCAGGGAGATCTCTAGCCCAGGGAGAGACACCCTGCACAGTGCTGGCTCGCTACCTCCGTTACACAGCCTGCAGCATTCACTGCAGGGAGATCTCTAGCCCAGGGAGAGACACCCTGCACAGTGCTGGCTCGCTAACCTCCGTTACACAGCCTGCAGCATTCACTGCAGGGAGATCTCTAGCCCAGGGAGAGACACCCTGCACAGTGCTGGCTCGCTACCTCCGTTACACAGCCTGCAGCATTCACTGCAGGGAGATCTCTAGCCCAGGGAGAGACACCCTGCACAGTGCTGGCTCGCTAACCTCCGTTACACAGACTGCAGCATTCACTGCAGGGAGATCTCTAGCCCAGGGAGAGACACCCTGCACAGTGCTGGCTCGCTACCTCCGTTACACGGCCTGCAGCATTCACTGCAGGGAGATCTCTAGCCCAGGGAGAGACACCCTGCACAGTGCTGGCTCGCTACCTCCGTTACACAGCCTGCAGCATTCACTGCAGGGAGATCTCTAGCCCAGGGAGAGACACCCTGCACAGTGCTGGCTCGCTAACCTCCGTTACACAGCCTGCAGCATTCACTGCAGGGAGATCTCTAGCCCAGGGAGAGACACCCTGCACAGTGCTGGCTCGCTACCTCCGTTACACAGCGTGCAGCATTCACTGCAGGGAGATCTCTAGCCCAGGGAGAGACACCCTGCACAGTGCTTGCTCGCTACCTCCATTACACAGCCTGCAGCATTCACTGCAGGGAGATCTCTAGCCCAGGGAGGGACACCCTGCACAGTGCTGGCTCGCTACCTCCGTTACACAGCCTGCAGCATTCACTGCAGGGAGATCTCTAGCCCAGGGAGAGACACCCTGCACAGTGCTGGCTCGCTACCTCCGTTACACGGCCTGCAGCATTCACTGCAGGGAGATCTCTAGCCCAGGGAGAGACACCCTGCACAGTGCTGGCTCGCTACCTCCGTTACACGGCCTGCAGCATTCACTGCAGGGAGATCTGTAGCCCAGGGAGAGACACCCTGCACAGTGCTGGCTCGCTACCTCCGTTACACAGCCTGCAGCATTCACTGCAGGGAGATCTCTAGCCCAGGGAGAGACACCCTGCACAGTGCTGCTCGCTACCTCCGTTACACGGCCTGCAGCATTCACTGCAGGGAGATCTCTAGCCCAGGGAGAGACACCCTGCATAGTGCTGGCTCGCTACCTCCGTTACAAAGCCTGCAGCATTCACTGCAGGGAGATCTCAAGCCCAGGGAGAGACACCCTGCACAGTGCTGGCTCGCTAACCTCCGTTACACAGCCTGCAGCATTCACTGCAGGGAGATCTGTAGCCCAGGGAGAGACACCCTGCACTGTGCTGGCTCGCTACCTCCGTTACACGGCCTGCAGCATTCACTGCAGGGAGATCTCTAGCCCAGGGAGACACCCTGCACAGTGCTGGCTCGCTACCTCCGTTACACGGCCTGCAGCATTCACTGCAGGGAGATCTCTAGCCCAGGGAGAGACACCCTGCACAGTGCTGGCTCGCTACCTCCGTTACACAGCCTGCAGCATTCACTGCAGGGAGATCTCTAGCCCAGGGAGAGACACCCTGCACAGTGCTGGCTCGCTACCTCCGTTACACAGCCTGCAGCATTCACTGCAGGGAGATCTCTAGCCCAGGGAGAGACACCCTGCACAGTGCTGGCTCGCTAACCTCCGTTACACAGCCTGCAGCATTCACTGCAGGGAGATCTCTAGCCCAGGGAGAGACACCCTGCACAGTGCTGGCTCGCTACCTCCGTTACACAGCCTGCAGCATTCACTGCAGGGAGATCTCTAGCCCAGGGAGAGACACCCTGCACAGTGCTGGCTCGCTACCTCCGTTACACAGCCTGCAGCATTCACTGCAGGGAGATCTCTAGCCCAGGGAGAGACACCCTGCACAGTGCTGGCTCGCTAACCTCCGTTACACAGACTGCAGCATTCACTGCAGGGAGATCTCTAGCCCAGGGAGAGACACCCTGCACAGTGCTGGCTCGCTACCTCCGTTACACGGCCTGCAGCATTCACTGCAGGGAGATCTCTAGCCCAGGGAGAGACACCCTGCACAGTGCTGGCTCGCTACCTCCGTTACACAGCCTGCAGCATTCACTGCAGGGAGATCTCTAGCCCAGGGAGAGACACCCTGCACAGTGCTGGCTCGCTACCTCCGTTACACAGCCTGCAGCACTCACTGCAGGGAGATCGCTAGCCCAGGGAGAGACACCCTGCACAGTGCTGGCTCGCTACCTCCGTTACACAGCCTGCAGCATTCACTGCAGGGAGATCTCTAGCCCAGGGAGAGACACCCTGCACAGTGCTGGCTCGCTACCTCCGTTACACAGCCTGCAGCATTCACTGCAGGGAGATCTCTAGCCCAGGGAGAGACACCCTGCACAGTGCTGGCTCGCTACCTCCGTTACACAGCCTGCAGCACTCACTGTAGGGAGATCTCTAGCCCAGGGAGAGACACCCTGCACTGTGCTGGCTCGCTACCTCCGTTACACAGCCTGCAGCATTCACTGCAGGGAGATCTCTAGCCCAGGGAGAGACACCCTGCACTGTGCTGGCTTGCTAGAGGGAACCCCCCAGACACTGCCACAGACCCAGGACTGACGAGGAGAGCACCCTGCCCACAGGTACCTCTCTTTTGGCTGGGTCAAAAGGTTGCTAAGAGGCCCAACATTCCAGCTCTCATTTTGTTTTCTGTTTAACGCTCCTGGATGATAAAACCTACATTTATTTCTACAAAAAACGTATCCGGTGTTTATCCTATGGACACATTTCCTACACATACTATCATAGTCACATAGTCGCATAGAGTAAATGGAGTTGAAAAAAGACAAGTTCAACCTACAGAATGCTAAATTTAGACAACAGATACTTGATCCTAGCGATGCAGCGGCCGTTATTCCAACGTTTACCTGGGTACATTTTGCGTTGTGCCGCGTGTAGGTTGGAGATATATGTGCGGGAGGGGGTAACCAATCTAATAAAGGCTAAGCCCGCTGGTTACCCCTAAACCCATGGGGTCCCTGGTACCTCTATACGCCGGGGACCCGGGACAATACGTGCTGGAGAATAAAGTCACCCTGTTTTCTCCTATTTCATGTTCCCTGTGCCCCAGAACTGTGACATTTCTTGTGTGTCAGTTTTAGGGGGATATTTGGGTGGAAATACAATTATTTTGGTTGCAGGAGTTTGGGGGCCAAAGTTGCCGGTAGTCGTTTAATTCTCCCCGGCGAGCAGGCATGATTTGCCGGTACGCAGGGGGAATTACACCGGGCTTCCCTGTGTCCCCCAGACTCCTGGATTTCAAGCCCAAATATCCCCAAACTATTCCCCTTATAAGTGTAAGGCCCCCCAAAGTATATTCTGTAATGAAGTGTACTTTATATCGTGTTTTGCATTTACTATAAAGCTCTATACAGACAGCCCAGGCATATGGTTAAGATGCCAGCTAGTCTGCGTAGAGTCCATAGATGGAGGAGGAGATGGGATGTTGAGAGGTGACGGGGCAGGGCGGAGTACTGGTTCTGCAGAACAGAGACCCCCTGGGGGGAACCTTCTGGTCTGCTGGACGCAGTGGCGCCTGCCCAGTGGGAAGCAATGGGCTGGCTAAGGAAAAGATGGCGATCGTAGGTGCTTTTCCTATTGACCATATTGACCATAACAAGTCGGTTCAACACGCCCCCTGCCTCTGACATCAGCCATATGAGCCCTGCTCTGATTGGCTGCTGAGAATAATCCCACGCTCTGAGTGGCTGAAAGGCTCTGTCCATGTTAAAACATAGGGCACAGTTGTCTCTAAAAGGGGCTGCTACAGATCAGGGTGTGTCTCTCAGTCTTTTCAGACTTATAGATAGTCTTGGGACTGGTCCAGTGACGCGCGGTAAGGTTTCCCAGGGGCATTGCGATGCCAGGGTCTCCTAGCCCAGCTGAGGACTGGTCCTGAGGAGGGAAGTTACCTGTTCCAGGCTTATTCCAGCTCTGTGGAGTGAACAAGGTCAGTCTATGCTGAAGCAGGCGCCTTGCACCTAGGAAAGCCTAGTTTTTACCCCCAGACCCCAGTAAGTGTGTATATTCTCTGTATTTTGTATTTCTGTGTTTTCCGAGGTCTTATCCAAATAAACCTCATTTTATTTCATTACAGTACTGTGTTTTGCCTATTGACTGATCCCTTAAATATAAATAGTGTTAAAAGACCTGGGCTAAAGTGACAATATATGCACTAGTTTTGCCAGGGCAGACTATAATGGCCCATCACATTAACACAGAGGGGTCCCTGCTGTGTGAGTCCTACCGGGGTCTGCCTGCCTGTGATACGTGATCAGGACATTTCAATGCATAGGAAATACCGGCACCCCATAACGGGGCCTGTATCTCGGGAAGTAGGGGGTCCCCGGACCTGAAACCAATGCAGTTCAGCTCCGGAGACCCCCTGCTACATTACTGTAATGTTTAAAATTAAAAATCTAGTAAGCACCAATGCACAACACCCCCATGCTCCCACATACTGTAAAACCATTATTTATTTTCATAGACACAGGATTAATACGACAGGCCGGCGGGGGTCCCCGGGTGGTCACCACGGTTGTCCGCAGGCCCTACAGTGCACCCCGGGGGGTTCCCACAGGTGTTTGGGGGCCCTCGGGTGGTCCCCGCGGCCCCCACTGGCCCCAGGTTCTTCCCTGCAGGTGTCCGTGTGTCCTCAGGTGGTCCCCGTGGGCCCTCGGGTGGTCCCCATGGGTCCCCCCTGGCCTACGGTACCATTACTGTATTTAAAAAAAATACGTATGGCCTACTGTACATTACAATAAATAAACCTCCTGTAACCCCACATAAAACCAATATTTATTTTTATAGACACAGGATTAATACCAGAGGCCGGCGGTGGTCCCCAGGTGGTCCCCACGGGGTGTCCGCAGAACCCACAGTGCACCCTGGGGGTACCCATGGGTGTTTGGGGCCTCCGGGTGGTCCCCGCGGGCCCCATCGGGATACACTGGTTGTCCCCGCGGGTGTCTGGGGGTCCCCGGTTCTTCCCCGCAGGTGTCCGTGGGTCCTCAGGTGGTCCCCATGGGTCCTCAGGTGGTCCCCGTGAGTCCTCGCTGGCCTGCGGTATTATTCCTGTATTTAAAAAAATAAACATGGCCTACATTTCAAGAAATACACCTCCCCCTCCCCCCACCAAACACATACAGTACAGTAATGGGCAAAATAACTATTATCCAGATATGGATAATAGATTATTTGCCCATTATTAAACACAACATTAGCCATGCAGCATAAATAAAGTAAATAAAAACCGTTCTACTTACCCCAGCCAATGTGAAGGGCATCCTCGTCAGCTTACTGCTGAAGGTCCATGTCCTCCGTTGCCAGAAAGCATACATAGTAAAATATAATCTAATGGCCCCTAACCCCTGAATCACCTTGGCGGTTAATAACCGCTATAGTAATTAAGGCGTTAACCCACCCTGCCCAGCTACCCATGCGGGAGGCCTGACTACCCAATCCACCCACCATGTACCCACTGATTGTTATAGTAGTACATCATACCCATATAATAAGGGCATGGCAAGCTACTGCACTATAGCAGTCAATGGTCACACTAATACGAAAGCCTGACTGTCCAAAATACACAATAAAACCTACAGTATACAACAACTACAGTATCACACCACTAGACAATCAATTAAAGAATTCACACCACTAAGAAAACAATACATTCCATATATAAAAGCAGTAGCCAACACATCAATTAATTAATACATCCACTAGGCAACACATAAATTAAACCATTAGCCAACAAATTACATCATTAAATAAAAACGCTAAACAATCTGTAAAAAAAATATCAAAACAATAAACATACATAGAAAATTTAACAGTCAATAGAAAAAATGCATTGGCTGTTACTGTATTCATCAGTACCCTAAACAGGCACAGATTAATACAGATTAATACATTAGCAGTCACGGGACAATGAAAAACATCAAAATAGAAAAAGGCAATCGAAAAACCTGTAAAAATAAAAGTGCATACATGGGCCCTCCAAATCCCGGGGAATCAGCGAGCTCTCCTCCAGTGACGTCTCGAAACGCAATCCAACGCCGCCATCCACAGTGAGGATCCGGAGCAGGTAACAGAATTATTTTCTCTTTCACCTGGTATCACCTTCTTCTTTCTTCATCTGTGACCATTTCTTTCTTTCCTTTATCTTCTTTCTTTTTCGTCATCTGTCAATCCAACCCAAAAAGGTTGGACATCTTTTTAGATGGGAAAGGTATACAGGCAGTCCTTGGTATTCCGACACAATGCGTTACTCAAAATGGCGTTGTAAAGGGAAGCGTTGTAAAGCGAAACACGTTTTCCCATAGGAACACTGTTTAAATGAAAGGTTCCGTACCTGAAGGCATTTTTAACACTAAAATACACCACATATGTTACGCAGGCAATAAGATATGCAGCACACACATACATTATATAGTGTATATACTGTATTATATATATAATATAACATAATAAATAATATATTATATAGTATAATATAATATTATATAGTATAATATTATATATATATATACGCTCTTACGACGCTTTGCAACGTTGTTTATGTGAATGTGTATATATATATATATATACACACATACACAACGTTGCAAAGCGTCGTAAGAGCGTTGGATAAGCCATTTTGG
The DNA here is from genome assembly GCF_040206685.1 of Ascaphus truei. Lineage (NCBI taxonomy): Eukaryota > Metazoa > Chordata > Amphibia > Anura > Ascaphidae > Ascaphus > Ascaphus truei. The sequence continues at coordinate 84,757 of NW_027453890.1, read as the reverse complement.
CGTTGTAAAAATGAATATAGGTATGTATTGCACAGCGTTGGATAAGCCATTCGTTGTAAAGCGAAGCGTTGTAAAACGAGGACTGCCTGTACAGGGATATACCAAATAATTATACATGGGAAGGATGTTGATCCGGGGATTAATCCGATTGCCAATTCTTGGAGTCAGGAAGGAATTCATTTTTCCCCTTAATGAGAGATGTGGCTCTCTCTCTGTGCAGGGAATGCAGCGCTCTCTCTGTGCAGGGAGATGCAGCGCTCTCTGTGCAGGGAGATGCAGCTCTCTCTGTGCAGGGAGATGCAGCGCTCTCTGTGCAGGGAATGCAGCGCTCTCTCTGTGCAGGGAATGCAGCGCTCTCTCTGTGCAGGGAATGCAGCGCTCTCTGTGCAGGGAATGCAGCGCTCTCTGTGCAGGGAATGCAGCGCTCTCTCTGTGCAGGGAATGCAGCGCTCTCTCTGTGCAGGGAGATGCAGCTCTCTCTGTGCAGGGAGATGCAGCTCTTTCTGTGCAGGGAGATGCAGCTCTCTCTGTGCAGGGAGATGCAGCTCTCTCTGTGCAGGGAGATGCAGCTCTCTCTGTGCAGGGAGATGCAGCTGTCTCTGTGCAGGGAGATGCAGCTCTCTCTGTGCAGGGAGATGCAGCTCTCTCTGTGCAGGGAGATGCAGCTCTCTCTGTGCAGGGAGATGCAGCTCTCTCTGTGCAGGGAGATGCAGCTCTCTCTGTGCAGGGAGATGCAGCTCTCTCTGTGCAGGGAGATGCAGCTCTCTCTGTGCAGGGAGATGCAGCTCTCTCTGTGCAGGGAGATGCAGCTCTCTCTCTCTCTCTCTGTGCAGGGAGATGCAGCTCTCCCTCTCTCTGTGCAGGGAGATGCAGCTCTCCCTCTCTCTGTGCAGGGAGATGCAGCTCTCCCTCTCTCTGTGCAGGGAGATGCAGCTCTCCATCTCTCTGTGCAGGGAGATGCAGCTCTCCCTCTCTCTGTGAAGGGAGATGCAGCGCTCTCTGTGCAGGGAGATGCAGGGAATGCAGCGCTCTCTGTGCAGGGAATGCAGTGCTCTCTGTGCAGGGAATGCAGCGCTCTGTGCAGGGAATGCAGCGCTCTCTGTGCAGGGAATGTAGCGCTCTCTGTGCAGGGAATGCAGCGCTCTCTGTGCAGGGAATGCAGCGCTCTCTGTGCAGGGAATGCAGCGCTCTCTGTGCAGGGAATGCAGCGCTCTCTGTGCAGGGAATGCAGCGCTCTCTGTGCAGGGAATGCAGCGCTCTCTGTGCAGGGAATGCAGCGCCATCTGTGCAGGGAATGCAGCGCCCTCTGTGCAGGGAATGCAGCGCTCTCCGTGCAGGGAATTCAGTGCTCTCCGTGCAGGGAATGCAGCGCTCTCCGTGCAGGGGATGCAGCGCTCTCCGTGCAGGGAATGCAGCGCTCTCCGTGCAGGGAATGCAGCGCTCTCCGTGCAGGGAATGCAGCGCTCTCCGTGCAGGGAATGCAGCGCTCTCCGTGCAGGGAATGCAGCGCTCTCCGTGTAGGGAATGCAGCGCTCTCCGTGTAGGGAATGCAGCGCTCTCCGTGCAGGGAGATGCAGCGCTCTCCGTGCAGGGAGATGCAGCGCTCTCCGTGCAGGGAGATGCAGCGCTCTCCGTGCAGGGAGATGCAGCGCTCTCCGTGCAGGGAGATGCAGCGCTCTCCGTGCAGGGAGATGCAGCGCTCTCCGTGCAGGGAGATGCAGCGCTCTCTCTGTGCAGGGAGATGCAGCTCTCTCTCTGTGCAGGGAGATGCAGCTCTCTCTCTCTGTGCAGGGAGATGCAGCTCTCTCTCTCTGTGCAGGGAGATGCAGCTCTCTCTCTCTCTGTGCAGGGAGATGCAGATCTCTCTCTCTGTGCAGGGAGATGCAGCTCTCTCTCTCTCTGTGCAGGGAGATGCAGCTCTCTCTCTCTCTGTGCAGGGAGATGCAGCTATCTCTCTCTGTGCAGGAGATGCAGCTCTCTCTGTGCAGGGAGATGCAGCGCTCTCTGTGCAGGGAGATGCAGCGCTCTCTGTGCAGGGAGATGCAGCGCTCTCTGTGCAGGGAGATGCAGCGCTCTCTGTGCAGGGAGATGCAGCGCTCTCTGTGCAGGGAGATGCAGCGCTCTCTGTGCAGGGAGATGCAGCGCTCTCTGTGCAGGGAGATGCAGCGCTCTCTGTGCAGGGAGATGCAGCGCTCTCTGTGCAGGGAGATGCAGCGCTCTCTGTGCAGGGAGATGCAGCGCTCTCTGTGCAGGGAGATGCAGCGCTCTCTGTGCAGGGAGATGCAGCGCTCTCTGTGCAGGGAGATGCAGCGCTCTCTGTGCAGGGAGATGCAGCGCTCTCTGTGCAGGGAGATGCAGCGCTCTCTCTCTGTGCAGGGAGATGCAGCGCTCTCTGTGCAGGGAGATGCAGCGCTCTCTCTCTGTGCAGGGAGATGCAGCGCTCTCTCTCTGTGCAGGGAGATGCAGCGCTCTCTCTCTGTGCAGGGAGATGCAGCGCTCTCTCTCTGTGCAGGGAGATGCAGCGCTCTCTCTCTGTGCAGGGAGATGCAGCGCTCTCTCTCTGTGCAGGGAGATGCAGCGCTCTCTCTCTGTGCAGGGAGATGCAGCGCTCTCTCTCTGTGCAGGGAGATGCAGCGCTCTCTCTCTGTGCAGGGAGATGCAGCGCTCTCTGTGCAGGGAGATGCAGCGCTCTCTGTGCAGGGAGATGCAGCGCTCTCTGTGCAGGGAGATGCAGCGCTCTCTGTGCAGGGAGATGCAGCGCTCTGTGCAGGGAGATGCAGCGCTCTCTGTGCAGGGAGACGCAGCGCTCTCTGTGCAGGGAGATGCAACTATCCCTCTCTGTGCAGGGAGATGCAGCGCTCTCTCTCTGTGCAGGGAGATGCAGCTCTCTCTCTCTGTGCAGGGAGATGCAGCTCTCTCTCTCTGTGCAGGGAGATGCAGCTCTCTCTCTCTCTGTGCAGGGAGATGCAGCTCTCTCTCTCTCTGTGCAGGGAGATGCAGCTCTCTCTCTCTCTGTGCAGGGAGATGCAGCTATCTCTCTCTGTGCAGGAGATGCAGCTCTCTCTGTGCAGGGAGATGCAGCGCTCTCTGTGCAGGGAGATGCAGCGCTCTCTGTGCAGGGAGATGCAGCGCTCTCTGTGCAGGGAGATGCAGCGCTCTCTGTGCAGGGAGATGCAGCGCTCTCTGTGCAGGGAGATGCAGCGCTCTCTGTGCAGGGAGATGCAGCGCTCTCTGTGCAGGGAGATGCAGCGCTCTCTGTGCAGGGAGATGCAGCGCTCTCTGTGCAGGGAGATGCAGCGCTCTCTGTGCAGGGAGATGCAGCGCTCTCTCTCTGTGCAGGGAGATGCAGCGCTCTCTCTCTGTGCAGGGAGATGCAGCGCTCTCTCTCTGTGCAGGGAGATGCAGCGCTCTCTCTCTGTGCAGGGAGATGCAGCGCTCTCTCTCTGTGCAGGGAGATGCAGCGCTCTCTCTCTGTGCAGGGAGATGCAGCGCTCTCTCTGTGCAGGGAGATGCAGCGCTCTCTCTCTGTGCAGGGAGATGCAGCGCTCTCTCTCTGTGCAGGGAGATGCAGCGCTCTCTCTCTGTGCAGGGAGATGCAGCGCTCTCTCTCTGTGCAGGGAGATGCAGCGCTCTCTCTCTGTGCAGGGAGATGCAGCGCTCTCTGTGCAGGGAGATGCAGCGCTCTCTGTGCAGGGAGATGCAGCGCTCTCTGTGCAGGGAGATGCAGCGCTCTGTGCAGGGAGATGCAGCGCTCTCTGTGCAGGGAGACGCAGCGCTCTCTGTGCAGGGAGATGCAACTATCCCTCTCTGTGCAGGGAGATGCAGCGCTCTCTGTGCAGGGAGATGCAGCTCTCTCTCTGTGCAGGGAGATGCAGCGCTTTCTCTGTGCAGGGAGATGCAGCGCTCTCTGTGCAGGGAGATGCAGCGCTCTCTGTGCAGGGAGATGCAGCGCTCTGTGCAGGGAGATGCAGCGCTCTCTGTGCAGGGAGATGCAGCGCTCTCTGTGCAGGGAGATGCAGCGCTCTCTGTGCAGGGAGATGCAGCTCTCTCTCTGTGCAGGGAGATGCAGCTCTCTCTCTGTGCAGGGAGATGCAGCGCTCTCTGTGCAGGGAGATGCAGCGCTCTCTGTGCAGGGAGATGCAGCGCTCTCTGTGCAGGGAGATGCAGCGCTCTCTGTGCAGGGAGATGCAGCTCTCTCTCTCTCTGTGCAGGGAGATGCAGCGCTCTCTGTGCAGGGAGATGCAGCGCTCTCTGTGCAGGGAGATGCAGCTCTCTCTCTGTGCAGGGAGATGCAGCTCTCTCTCTGTGCAGGGAGATGCAGCGCTCTCTGTGCAGGGAGATGCAGCGCTTTCTGTGCAGGGAGATGCAGCGCTCTCTGTGCAGGGAGATGCAGCGCTCTCTGTGCAGGGAGATGCAGCTCTCTCTCTGTCTGTGCAGGGAGATGCAGCTCTCTCTCTGTTCAGGGAGATGCAGCGCTCTCTGTGCAGGGAGATGCAGCGCTCTCTGTGCAGGGAGATGCAGCGCTCTCTGTGCAGGGAGATGCAGCTCTCTCTCTGTGCAGGGAGACGCAGCGCTCTCTGTGCAGGGAGATGCAACTATCCCTCTCTGTGCAGGGAGATGCAGCGCTCTCTGTGCAGGGAGATGCAGCTCTCTCTCTGTGCAGGGAGATGCAGCGCTTTCTCTGTGCAGGGAGATGCAGCGCTCTCTGTGCAGGGAGATGCAGCGCTCTCTGTGCAGGGAGATGCAGCGCTCTCTGTGCAGGGAGATGCAGCTCTCTCTCTGTGCAGGGAGACGCAGCGCTCTCTGTGCAGGGAGATGCAACTATCCCTCTCTGTGCAGGGAGATGCAGCGCTCTCTGTGCAGGGAGATGCAGCGCTCTCTGTGCAGGGAGATGCAGCGCTCTCTGTGCAGGGAGATGCAGCGCTCTCTGTGCAGGGAGATGCAGCGCTCTCTGTGCAGGGAGATGCAGCGCTCTCTGTGCAGGGAGATGCAGCTCTCTCTCTCTCTGTGCAGGGAGATGCAGCTCTCTCTCTGTGCAGGGAGATGCAGCGCTCTCTGTGCAGGGAGATGCAGCGCTCTCTGTGCAGGGAGATGCAGCGCTCTCTGTGCAGGGAGATGCAGCGCTCTCTGTGCAGGGAGATGCAGCTCTCTCTCTCTGTGCAGGGAGATGCAGCTCTCTCTCTCTGTGCAGGGAATGCAGCGCTCTCTGTGCAGGGAGATGCAGCGCTCTCTGTGCAGGGAGATGCAGCTCTCCCTCTCTGTGCAGGGAGATGCAGCTCTCCCTCTCTGTGCAGGGAGATGCAGCACTCTCTCTCTGTGCAGGGAGATGCAGCGCTCTCTGTGCAGGGAGATGCAGCGCTCTCTGTGCAGGGAGATGAAGCGCTCTCTGTGCAGGGAGATGCAGCTCTCTCTCTCTCTGTGCAGGGAGATGCAGCTCTCTCTCTCTGTGCAGGGAGATGCAGCGCTCTCTGTGCAGGGAGATGCAGCTCTCTCTGTGCAGGGAGATGCAGCTCTCTCTATGCAGGGAGATGCAGCTCTCTCTGTGCAGGGAGATGCAGCGCTCTCTGTGCAGGGAGATGCAGCGCTCTGTGCAGGGAGATGCAGCGCTCTCTGTGCAGGGAGATGCAGCGCTCTCTGTGCAGGGAGATGCAGCGCTCTCTGTGCAGGGAGATGCAGCGCTCTCTGTGCAGGGAGATGCAGCGCTCTCTGTGCAGGGAGATGCAGCGCTCTCTGTGCAGGGAGATGCAGCTCTCTCTCTGTCTGTGCAGGGAGATGCAGCTCTCTCTCTGTGCAGGGAGATGCAGCGCTCTCTGTGCAGGGAGATGCAGCGCTCTCTGTGCAGGGAGATGCAGCGCTCTCTGTGCAGGGAGATGCAGCTCTCTCTCTGTGCAGGGAGACGCAGCGCTCTCTGTGCAGGGAGATGCAGCTCTCTCTCTGTGCAGGGAGATGCAGCGCTTTCTCTGTGCAGGGAGATGCAGCGCTCTCTCTGTGCAGGGAGATGCAGCGCTCTCTGTGCAGGGAGATGCAGCGCTCTCTGTGCAGGGAGATGCAGCGCTCTCTGTGCAGGGAGATGCAGCGCTCTCTGTGCAGGGAGATGCAGCGCTCTCTGTGCAGGGAGATGCAGCGCTCTCTGTGCAGGGAGATGCAGCTCTCTCTCTCTCTCTGTGCAGGGAGATGCAGCTCTCTCTCTGTGCAGGGAGATGCAGCGCTCTCTGTGCAGGGAGATGCAGCGCTCTCTGTGCAGGGAGATGCAGCGCTCTCTGTGCAGGGAGATGCAGGTCTCTCTCTGTGCAGGGAGATGCAGCTCTATCTTTCTGTGCAGGGAATGCAGCGCTCTCTGTGCAGGGAGATGCAGCGCTCTCTGTGCAGGGAGATGCAGCTCTCCCTCTCTGTGCAGGGAGATGCAGCACTCTCTCTCTGTGCAGGGAGATGCAGCGCTCTCTGTGCAGGGAGATGCAGCTCTCTCTCTGTGCAGGGAGACGCAGCGCTCTCTGTGCAAGGAGATGCAACTATCCCTCTCTGTGCAGGGAGATGCAGCGCTCTCTGTGCAGGGAGATGCAGCTCTCTCTCTGTGCAGGGAGATGCAGCGCTCTCTGTGCAGGGAGATGCAGCGCTCTCTGTGCAGGGAGATGCAGCGCTCTCTGTGCAGGGAGATGCAGCTCTCTCTCTGTGCAGGGAGACGCAGCGCTCTCTGTGCAGGGAGATGCAACTATCCCTCTCTGTGCAGGGAGATGCAGCGCTCTCTGTGCAGGGAGATGCAGCTCTCTCTCTGTGCAGGGAGATGCAGCGCTTTCTCTGTGCAGGGAGATGCAGCGCTCTCTGTGCAGGGAGATGCAGCGCTCTCTGTGCAGGGAGATGCAGCTCTCTCTCTGTGCAGGGAGACGCAGCGCTCTCTGTGCAGGGAGATGCAACTATCCCTCTCTGTGCAGGGAGATGCAGCGCTCTCTGTGCAGGGAGATGCAGCACTCTCTGTGCAGGGAGATGCAGCTCTCTCTCTCTGTGCAGGGAGATGCAGCGCTCTCTGTGCAGGGAGATGCAGCGCTCTCTGTGCAGGGAGATGCAGCGCTCTCTGTGCAGGGAGATGCAGCGCTCTCTGTGCAGGGAGATGCAGCTCTCTCTCTGTGCAGGGAGATGCAGCTCTCTCTCTCTGTGCAGGGAATGCAGCGCTCTCTGTGCAGGGAGATGCAGCGCTCTCTGTGCAGGGAGATGCAGATCTCCCTCTCTGTGCAGGGAGATGCAGCTCTCCCTCTCTGTGCAGGGAGATGCAGCACTCTCTCTCTGTGCAGGGAGATGCAGCGCTCTCTGTGCAGGGAGATGCAGCGCTCTCTGTGCAGGGAGATGCAGCGCTCTCTGTGCAGGGAGATGCAGCTCTCTCTCTCTCTGTGCAGGGAGATGCAGCTCTCTCTCTCTGTGCAGGGAGATGCAGCGCTCTCTGTGCAGGGAGATGCAGCGCTCTCTGTGCAGGGAGATGCAGCTCTCTCTGTGCAGGGAGATGCAGCTCTCTCTGTGCAGGGAGATGCAGCTCTCTCTGTGCAGGGAGATGCAGCGCTCTCTGTGCAGGGAGATGCAGCGCTCTGTGCAGGGAGATGCAGCGCTCTCTGTGCAGGGAGATGCAGCGCTCTCTGTGCAGGGAGATGCAGCGCTTTCTGTGCAGGGAGATGCAGCGCTCTCTGTGCAGGGAGATGCAGCGCTCTCTGTGCAGGGAGATGCAGCGCTCTCTGTGCAGGGAGATGCAGCTCTCTCTCTGTCTGTGCAGGGAGATGCAGCTCTCTCTCTGTGCAGGGAGATGCAGCGCTCTCTGTGCAGGGAGATGCAGCTCTCTCTCTGTGCAGGGAGACGCAGCGCTCTCTGTGCAGGGAGATGCAACTATCCCTCTCTGTGCAGGGAGATGCAGCGCTCTCTGTGCAGGGAGATGCAGCTCTCTCTCTGTGCAGGGAGATGCAGCGCGTTCTCTGTGCAGGGAGATGCAGCGCTCTCTCTGTGCAGGGAGATGCAGCGCTCTCTGTGCAGGGAGATGCAGCGCTCTCTGTGCAGGGAGATGCAGCGCTCTCTGTGCAGGGAGATGCAGCGCTCTCTGTGCAGGGAGATGCAGCGCTCTCTGTGCAGGGAGATGCAGCTCTCTCTCTCTCTCTCTGTGCAGGGAGATGCAGCTCTCTCTCTGTGCAGGGAGATGCAGCGCTCTCTGTGCAGGGAGATGCAGCGCTCTCTGTGCAGGGAGATGCAGCTCTCTCTCTGTGCAGGGAGATGCAGCTCTATCTCTCTGTGCAGGGAATGCAGCGCTCTCTGTGCAGGGAGATGCAGCGCTCTCTGTGCAGGGAGATGCAGCTCTCCCTCTCTGTGCAGGGAGATGCAGCTCTCCCTCTCTGTGCAGGGAGATGCAGCACTCTCTCTCTGTGCAGGGAGATGCAGCGCTCTCTGTGCAGGGAGATGCAGCGCTCTCTGTGCAGGGAGATGCAGCGCTCTCTGTGCAGGGAGATGCAGCGCTCTCTGTGCAGGGAGATGCAGCTCTCTCTCTCTCTGTGCAGGGAGATGCAGCTCTCTCTCTCTGTGCAGGGAGATGCAGCGCTCTCTGTGCAGGGAGATGCAGCTCTCTCTGTGCAGGGAGATGCAGCTCTCTCTGTGCAGGGAGATGCAGCTCTCTCTGTGCAGGGAGATGCAGCTCTCTCTCTCTGTGCAGGGAGATGCAGCGCTCTCTGTGCAGGGAGATGCAGCTCTCTCTGTGCAGGGAGATGCAGCTCTCTCTGTGCAGGGAGATGCAGCTCTCTCTGTGCAGGGAGATGCAGCGCTCTCTGTGCAGGGAGATGCAGCTCTCTCTCTGTGCAGGGAGACGCAGCGCTCTCTGTGCAGGGAGACGCAACTATCCCTCTCTGTGCAGGGAGATGCAGTGCTCTCTGTGCAGGGAGATGCAGCTCTCTCTCTGTGCAGGGAATGCAGCGCTCTCTGTGCAGGGAGATGCAGCTCTCTCTGTGCAGGGAGATGCAGCTCTCCCTCTCTGTGCAGGGAGATGCAGCTCTCCCTCTCTGTGCAGGGAGATGCAGCTCTCCCTCTCTGTGCAGGGAGATGCAGCTCTCCCTCTCTGTGCAGGGAGATGCAGCGCTCTCTGTGCAGGGAGATGCAGCGCTCTCTGTGCAGGGAGATGCAGCGCTCTCTGTGCAGGGAGATGCAGCGCTCTCTGTGCAGGGAGATGCAGCGCTCTCTGTGCAGGGAGATGCAGCGCTCTCTGTGCAGGGAGATGCAGCGCTCTCTGTGCAGGGAGATGCAGCGCTCTCTGTGCAGGGAGATGCAGCGCTCTCTGTGCAGGGAGATGCAGCTCTCTCTGTGCAGGGAGATGCAGCGCTCTCTGTGCAGGGAGATGCAGCGCTCTCTGTGCAGGGAGATGCAGCGCTCTCTGTGCAGGGAGATGCAGCGCTCTCTGTGCAGGGAGATGCAGCGCTCTCTGTGCAGGGAGATGCAGCGCTCTCTGTGCAGGGAGATGCAGCGCTCTGTGCAGGGAGATGCAGCGCTCTGTGCAGGGAGATGCAGCGCTCTCTGTGCAGGGAGATGCAGCGCTCTCTGTGCAGGGAGATGCAGCTCTCTCTCTCTCTCTGTGCAGGGAGATGCAGCTCTCTCTCTCTCGGTGCAGGGAGATGCAGCTCTCTCTCTGTGCAGGGAGATGCAGCTCTCTCTCTGTGCAGGGAGATGCAGCTCTCTCTCTGTGCAGGGAGATGCAGCGCTCTCTGTGCAGGGAGATGCAGCTCTCTCTCTCTGTGCAGGAAGA
>NW_027453890.1:0-70000 GCF_040206685.1 Ascaphus truei | reverse complement strand
ACTGTGTGAGACTGAATCAGTCTGTGAGACGCGCAGTGAGAGAGACTGAATCAGTCTGAGACGCGCAGTGAGAGAGACGGAATCAGTCTGTGAGACGCGCAGTGAGAGAGACTGAATCAGTCTGTAAGAGACGTGCAGTGAGTGTGAGACTGAATCAGTGTGTAAGAGATGCGCAGTGAGTGAGACTGTGTGAGACTGAATCAGTCTGTGAGACGCGCAGTGAGAGAGACTGAATCAGTCTGTGAGACGCGCAGTGAGAGAGACTGAATCAGTCTGTGAGACGCGCAGTGAGACTGAATCAGTCTGTGAGACGCGCAGTGAGAGAGACTGAATCAGTCTGTGAGACGCGCAGTGAGAGAGACTGAATCAGTCTGTGAGACGCGCAGTGAGAGAGACTGAATCAGTCTGTGAGACGCGCAGTGAGAGTGAGACGGAATCAGTCTGTGAGACGCGCAGTGAGAGAGACTGAATCAGTCTGTGAGACGCGCAGTGAGAGAGACTGAATCAGTCTGTGAGACGCGCAGTGAGAGAGACTGAATCAGTCTGTGAGACGCGCAGTGAGAGAGACTGAATCAGTCTGTGAGACGCGCAGTGAGAGAGACTGAATCAGTCTGTGAGACGCGCAGTGAGAGAGACTGAATCAGTCTGTGAGACGCGCAGTGAGAGAGACTGAATCAGTCTGTGAGACGCGCAGTGAGAGAGACTGAATCAGTCTGTGAGACGCGCAGTGAGAGTGAGACTGAATCAGTGTGTAAGAGACGCGCAGTGAGAGTAGACAATCAGACACTCTCTTTGCACGCCTCTAACAGGCGATCGAACAGCTTTTATTTTATTAACGTAGGACAAATAAACCTGCAGATACCAGGACCCCATAATGCGGTTCAGATCCGGACACCCCCTGCTTCAATCCTACGTTAAATGCGCAGGGAGAGTGTCTGCCCGTCTATTAGACTGCATCCAGGGTGAGCGCGCGTTCACGACAGTGCGCGTGATGTCGCGCGTGTCTTTAGCTGCAGTAATTTGTGGCTTGGGTAGATGTGACGGGGAGGTGTGACGGGGAGGTGTGACGGGGAGGTGTGACGGGGAGGTGTGACGGGGAGGTGTGACAGGGGGCGTGCCGGAGGCATGTCTGTGACGTCACAGAGCTGGTTGGCACTCATTGGGCGAACCACTCACGTGACCCGGCCGTCACGCTGCAGAATCAAACTCATCACACTGGCACGTGTGCGCAGTCTATGGCCGCGGTCATTGCCTTAAGGCATTGCGGTCAAGGTAACCATGGACGCGTCTTATAGACGGATGCGTCACGGTAGGATGCACACAGCGGGAGTCCCAGTCTGATCAGGGGCGCCCACTGTGTGAATCCCGATGGGTAGTCTGGTCGCGGGGAATCCGCGAGCATGCAGTGATCAGGGGCGCCCACTGTGTGAATCCCGATGGGTAGTCTGGTCGCGGGGAATCCGTGAGCATGCAGTGATCAGGGACGCCCACTGTGTGAATCCCGATGGGTAGTCTGGTCGCGGGGAATCCGTGAGCATGCAGTGATCAGGGGCGCCCACTGTGTTAATCCCGATGGGTAGTCTGGTCGCGGGGAATCCGTGAGCATGCAGTGATCAGGGGCGCCCACTGTGTTAATCCCGATGGGTAGTCTGGTCGCGGGGAATCCGTGAGCATGCAGTGATCAGGGGCGCCCACTGTGTGAATCCCGATGGGTAGTCTGGTCGCGGGGAATCCGTGAGCATGCAGTGATCAGGGACGCCCACTGTGTTAATCCCGATGGGTAGTCTGGTCGCGGGGAGTCCGTGAGCATGCAGTGATCAGGGGCGCCCACTGTGTTAATCCCAATGGGTAGTCTGGTCGCGGGGAATCCGTGAGCATGCAGTGATCAGGGGCGCCCACTCTGTTAATCCCGATCGGTAGTCTGGTCGCGGGGAATCCGTGAGCATGCAGTGATCAGGGACGCCCACTGTGTGAATCCCAATGGGTAGTCTGGTCGCGGGGAATCCGTGAGCATGCAGTGATCAGAGGCGCCCACTGTGTGAATCCCGATGGGTAGTCTGGTCGCGGGGAATCCGTGAGCATGCAGTGATCAGGGACGCCCACTGTGTTAATCCCGATGGGTAGTCTGGTCGCGGGGAATCCGTGAGCATGCAGTGATCAGGGGCGCCCACTGTGTTAATCCCGATGGGTAGTCTGGTCGCGGGGAATCCGTGAGCATGCAGTGATCAGGGGCGCCCACTGTGTTAATCCCGATGGGTAGTCTGGTCGCGGGGAATCCGTGAGCATGCAGTGATCAGGGACGCCCACTGTGTTAATCCCGATGGGTAGTCTGGTCGCGGGGAATCCGTGAGCATGCAGTGATCAGGGACGCCCACTGTGTTAATCCCGATGGGTAGTCTGGTCGCGGGGAATCCGTGAGCATGCAGTGATCAGGGACGCCCACTGTGTTAATCCCGATGGGTAGTCTGGTCGCGGGGAATCCGTGAGCATGCAGTGATCAGGGGCGCCCACTGTGTTAATCCCGATGGGTAGTCTGGTCGCGGGGAATCCGTGAGCATGCAGTGATCAGGGGCGCCCACTGTGTTAATCCCAATGGGTAGTCTGGTCGCGGGGAGTCTGTGAGCATGCAGTGATCAGGGACGCCCACTGTGTTAATCCCGATGGGTAGTCTGGTCGCAGGGAATCCGTGAGCATGCAGTGATCAGGGACGCCCACTGTGTTAATCCCGATGGGTAGTCTGGTCGCGGGGAATCCATGAGCATGCAGTGATCAGGGACGCCCACTGTGTTAATCCCGATGGGTAGTCTGGTCGCGGGGAATCCGTGAGCATGCAGTGATCAGGGACGCCCACTGTGTTAATCCCAATGGGTAGTCTGGTCGCGGGGAATCCGTGAGCATGCAGTGATCAGGGACGCCCACTGTGTTAATCCCGATGGGTAGTCTGGTCGCGGGGAATCCGTGAGCATGCAGTGATCAGGGGCGCCCACTGTGTTAATCCCGATGGGTAGTCTGGTCGCGGGGAATCCGTGAGCATGCAGTGATCAGGGACGCCCACTGTGTTAATCCCGATGGGTAGTCTGGTCGCGGGGAATCCGTGAGCATGCAGTGATCAGGGACGCCCACTGTGTTAATCCCGATGGGTAGTCTGGTCGCGGGGAATCCGTGAGCATGCAGTGATCAGGGGCGCCCACTGTGTTAATCCCGATGGGTAGTCTGGTCGCGGGGAATCCGTGAGCATGCAGTGATCAGGGACGCCCACTGTGTTAATCCCGATGGGCAGTCTGGTCGCGGGGAATCCGTGAGCATGCAGTGATCAGGGACGCCCACTGTGTTAATCCCGATGGGCAGTCTGGTCGCGGGGAATCCGTGAGCATGCAGTGATCAGGGGCGCCCACTGTGTTAATCCCGATGGGTAGTCTGGTCGCGGGGAATCCGTGAGCATGCAGTGATCAGGGACGCCCACTGTGTTAATCCCGATGGGTAGTCTGGTCGCGGGGAATCCGTGAGCATGCAGTGATCAGGGGCGCCCACTGTGTTAATCCCAATGGGTAGTCTGGTCGCGGGGAATCCGTGAGCATGCAGTGATCAGGGACGCCCACTGTGTTAATCCCGATGGGTAGTCTGGTCGCGGGGAATCCGTGAGCATGCAGTGATCAGGGACGCCCACTGTGTTAATCCCGATGGGCAGTCTGGTCGCGGGGAATCCGTGAGCATGCAGTGATCAGGGGCGCCCACTGTGTTAATCCCGATGGGTAGTCTGGTCGCGGGGAATCCGTGAGCATGCAGTGATCAGGGACGCCCACTGTGTTAATCCCGATGGGTAGTCTGGTCGCGGGGAATCCGTGAGCATGCAGTGATCAGGGGCGCCCACTGTGTTAATCCCGATGGGTAGTCTGGTCGCGGGGAATCCGTGAGCATGCAGTGATCAGGGGCGCCCACTGTGTTAATCCCGATGGGTAGTCTGGTCGCGGGGAGTCCGTGAGCATGCAGTGATCAGGGGCGCCCACTGTGTGAATCCCGATGGGTAGTCTGGTCGCGGGGAATCCGTGAGCATGCAGTGATCAGGGGCGCCCACTGTGTTAATCCCGATGGGTAGTCTGGTCGCGGGGAATCCGTGAGCATGCAGTGATCAGGGGCGCCCACTGTGTTAATCCCGATGGGTAGTCTGGTCGCGGGGAATCCGTGAGCATGCAGTGATCAGGGGCGCCCACTGTGTTAATCCCGATGGGTAGTCTGGTCGCGGGGAGTCCGTGAGCATGCAGTGATCAGGGGCGCCCACTGTGTTAATCCCGATGGGTAGTCTGGTCGCGGGGAATCCGTGAGCATGCAGTGATCAGGGGCGCCCACTGTGTTAATCCCGATGGGTAGTCTGGTCGCGGGGAATCCGTGAGCATGCAGTGATCAGGGACGCCCACTGTGTTAATCCCGATGGGTAGTCTGGTCGCGGGGAGTCTGTGAGCATGCAGTGATCAGGGACGCCCACTGTGTTAATCCCAATGGGTAGTCTGGTCGCGGGGAGTCTGTGAGCATGCAGTGATCAGGGACGCCCACTGTGTTAATCCCGATGGGTAGTCTGGTCGCAGGGAATCCGTGAGCATGCAGTGATCAGGGACGCCCACTGTGTTAATCCCGATGGGTAGTCTGGTCGCGGGGAATCCGTGAGCATGCAGTGATCAGGGACGCCCACTGTGTTAATCCCGATGGGTAGTCTGGTCGCGGGGAATCCATGAGCATGCAGTGATCAGGGACGCCCACTGTGTTAATCCCGATGGGTAGTCTGGTCGCGGGGAATCCGTGAGCATGCAGTGATCAGGGACGCCCACTGTGTTAATCCCGATGGGTAGTCTGGTCGCGGGGAATCCGTGAGCATGCAGTGATCAGGGGCGCCCACTGTGTTAATCCCGATGGGTAGTCTGGTCGCGGGGAATCCGTGAGCATGCAGTGATCAGGGGCGCCCACTGTGTTAATCCCGATGGGTAGTCTGGTCGCGGGGAATCCGTGAGCATGCAGTGATCAGGGGCGCCCACTGTGTGAATCCCGATGGGTAGTCTGGTCGCGGGGAATCCGTGAGCATGCAGTGATCAGGGGCGCCCACTGTGTTAATCCCGATGGGTAGTCTGGTCGCGGGGAATCCGTGAGCATGCAGTGATCAGGGGCGCCCACTGTGTTAATCCCAATGGGTAGTCTGGTCGCGGGGAGTCCGTGAGCATGCAGTGATCAGGGGCGCCCACTGTGTGAATCCCGATGGGTAGTCTGGTCGCGGGGAATCCGTGAGCATGCAGTGATCAGTGACGCCCACTGTGTTAATCCCGATGGGTAGTCTGGTCGCGGGGAATCCGTGAGCATGCAGTGATCAGGGGCGCCCACTGTGTTAATCCCGATGGGTAGTCTGGTCGCGGGGAATCCGTGAGCATGCAGTGATCAGGGGCGCCCACTGTGTTAATCCCGATGGGTAGTCTGGTCGCGGGGAATCCGTGAGCATGCAGTGATCAGGGACGCCCACTGTGTTAATCCCGATGGGTAGTCTGGTCGCGGGGAATCCGTGAGCATGCAGTGATCAGGGGCGCCCACTGTGTGAATCCCGATGGGTAGTCTGGTCGCGGGGAATCCGTGAGCATGCAGTGATCAGGGGCGCCCACTGTGTTAATCCCGATGGGTAGTCTGGTCGCGGGGAATCCGTGAGCATGCAGTGATCAGGGGCGCCCACTGTGTTAATCCCGATGGGTAGTCTGGTCGCGGGGAGTCCGTGAGCATGCAGTGATCAGGGGCGCCCACTGTGTGAATCCCGATGGGTAGTCTGGTCGCGGGGAATCCGTGAGCATGCAGTGATCAGGGACGCCCACTGTGTTAATCCCGATGGGTAGTCTGGTCGCGGGGAATCCGTGAGCATGCAGTGATCAGAGGCGCCCACTGTGTGAATCCCGATGGGTAGTCTGGTCGCGGGGAATCCGTGAGCATGCAGTGATCAGGGACGCCCACTGTGTTAATCCCGATGGGTAGTCTGGTCGCGGGGAATCCGTGAGCATGCAGTGATCAGGGGCGCCCACTGTGTTAATCCCAATGGGTAGTCTGGTCGCGGGGAGTCTGTGAGCATGCAGTGATCAGGGACGCCCACTGTGTTAATCCCGATGGGTAGTCTGGTCGCGGGGAATCCGTGAGCATGCAGTGATCAGGGACGCCCACTGTGTTAATCCCAATGGGTAGTCTGGTCGCAGGGAATCCGTGAGCATGCAGTGATCAGGGGCGCCCACTGTGTTAATCCCAATGGGTAGTCTGGTCGCGGGGAGTCTGTGAGCATGCAGTGATCAGGGACGCCCACTGTGTTAATCCCAATGGGTAGTCTGGTCGCGGGGAATCCGTGAGCATGCAGTGATCAGGGACGCCCACTGTGTTAATCCCGATGGGTAGTCTGGTCGCGGGGAATCCGTGAGCATGCAGTGATCAGGGACGCCCACTGTGTTAATCCCGATGGGCAGTCTGGTCGCGGGGAATCCGTGAGCATGCAGTGATCAGGGGCGCCCACTGTGTTAATCCCGATGGGTAGTCTGGTCGCGGGGAATCCGTGAGCATGCAGTGATCAGGGACGCCCACTGTGTTAATCCCGATGGGTAGTCTGGTCGCGGGGAATCCGTGAGCATGCAGTGATCAGGGGCGCCCACTGTGTGAATCCCGATGGGTAGTCTGGTCGCGGGGAATCCGTGAGCATGCAGTGATCAGGGGCGCCCACTGTGTTAATCCCGATGGGTAGTCTGGTCGCGGGGAATCCGTGAGCATGCAGTGATCAGGGGCGCCCACTGTGTTAATCCCGATGGGTAGTCTGGTCGCGGGGAGTCCGTGAGCATGCAGTGATCAGGGGCGCCCACTGTGTGAATCCCGATGGGTAGTCTGGTCGCGGGGAATCCGTGAGCATGCAGTGATCAGGGACGCCCACTGTGTTAATCCCGATGGGTAGTCTGGTCGCGGGGAATCCGTGAGCATGCAGTGATCAGAGGCGCCCACTGTGTGAATCCCGATGGGTAGTCTGGTCGCGGGGAATCCGTGAGCATGCAGTGATCAGGGACGCCCACTGTGTTAATCCCGATGGGTAGTCTGGTCGCGGGGAATCCGTGAGCATGCAGTGATCAGGGGCGCCCACTGTGTTAATCCCAATGGGTAGTCTGGTCGCGGGGAGTCTGTGAGCATGCAGTGATCAGGGACGCCCACTGTGTTAATCCCGATGGGTAGTCTGGTCGCAGGGAATCCGTGAGCATGCAGTGATCAGGGACGCCCACTGTGTTAATCCCGATGGGTAGTCTGGTCGCGGGGAATCCATGAGCATGCAGTGATCAGGGACGCCCACTGTGTTAATCCCGATGGGTAGTCTGGTCGCGGGGAATCCGTGAGCATGCAGTGATCAGGGGCGCCCACTGTGTTAATCCCGATGGGTAGTCTGGTCGCGGGGAATCCGTGAGCATGCAGTGATCAGGGGCGCCCACTGTGTTAATCCCGATGGGTAGTCTGGTCGCGGGGAATCCGTGAGCATGCAGTGATCAGGGACGCCCACTGTGTTAATCCCGATGGGTAGTCTGGTCGCGGGGAATCCGTGAGCATGCAGTGATCAGGGACGCCCACTGTGTTAATCCCGATGGGTAGTCTGGTCGCGGGGAATCCGTGAGCATGCAGTGATCAGGGGCGCCCACTGTGTTAATCCCGATGGGTAGTCTGGTCGCGGGGAATCCGTGAGCATGCAGTGATCAGGGACGCCCACTGTTAGTCCCGATGGGTAGTCTGGTCGCGGGGAATCCGTGAGCATGCAGTGATCAGGGATGCCCACTGTGTGAATCCCGATGGGTAGTCTGGTCGCGGGGAATCCGTGAGCATGCAGTGATCAGGGACGCCCACTGTGTTAATCCCGATGGGTAGTCTGGTCGCGGGGAGTCCGTGAGCATGCAGTGATCAGGGACGCCCACTGTGTTAATCCCGATGGGTAGTCTGGTCGCGGGGAATCCGTGAGCATGCAGTGATCAGGGACGCCCACTGTGTTAATCCCGATGGGTAGTCTGGTCGCGGGGAATCCGTGAGCATGCAGTGATCAGGGGCGCCCACTGTGTTAATCCCGATGGGTAGTCTGGTCGCGGGGAATCCGTGAGCATGCAGTGATCAGGGACGCCCACTGTTAGTCCCGATGGGTAGTCTGGTCGCGGGGAATCCGTGAGCATGCAGTGATCAGGGATGCCCACTGTGTGAATCCCGATGGGTAGTCTGGTCGCGGGGAATCCGTGAGCATGCAGTGATCAGGGACGCCCACTGTGTTAATCCCGATGGGTAGTCTGGTCGCGGGGAGTCCGTGAGCATGCAGTGATCAGGGACGCCCACTGTGTTAATCCCGATGGGTAGTCTGGTCGCGGGGAATCCGTGAGCATGCAGTGATCAGGGGTGCCCACTGTGTTAATCCCGATGGGTAGTCTGGTCGCGGGGAATCCGTGAGCATGCAGTGATCAGTGACGCCCACTGTGTTAATCCCGATGGGTAGTCTGGTCGCGGGGAGTCCGTGAGCATGCAGTGATCAGGGACGCCCACTGTGTTAATCCCGATGGGCAGTCTGGTCGCGGGGAATCCGTGAGCATGCAGTGATCAGGGACGCCCACTGTGTTAATCCCGATGGGCAGTCTGGTCGCGGGGAATCCGTGAGCATGCAGTGATCAGGGGCGCCCACTGTGTTAATCCCGATGGGTAGTCTGGTCGCGGGGAATCCGTGAGCATGCAGTGATCAGGGGCGCCCACTGTGTTAATCCCGATGGGTAGTCTGGTCGCGGGGAATCCGTGAGCATGCAGTGATCAGGGGCGCCCACTGTGTTAATCCCGATGGGTAGTCTGGTCGCGGGGAATCCGTGAGCATGCAGTGATCAGGGACGCCCACTGTGTTAATCCCGATGGGTAGTCTGGTCGCGGGGAATCCGTGAGCATGCAGTGATCAGGGACGCCCACTGTGTTAATCCCGATGGGTAGTCTGGTCGCGGGGAATCCGTGAGCATGCAGTGATCAGGGGCGCCCACTGTGTTAATCCCGATGGGTAGTCTGGTCGCGGGGAATCCGTGAGCATGCAGTGATCAGGGGCGCCCACTGTGTTAATCCCGATGGGTAGTCTGGTCGCGGGGAGTCCGTGAGCATGCAGTGATCAGGGGCGCCCACTGTGTTAATCCCGATGGGTAGTCTGGTCGCGGGGAATCCGTGAGCATGCAGTGATCAGGGGCGCCCACTGTGTGAATCCCGATGGGTAGTCTGGTCGCGGGGAATCCGTGAGCATGCAGTGATCAGGGACGCCCACTGTGTTAATCCCGATGGGCAGTCTGGTCGCGGGGAATCCGTGAGCATGCAGTGATCAGGGACGCCCACTGTGTTAATCCCGATGGGCAGTCTGGTCGCGGGGAATCCGTGAGCATGCAGTGATCAGGGGCGCCCACTGTGTTAATCCCGATGGGTAGTCTGGTCGCGGGGAATCCGTGAGCATGCAGTGATCAGGGACGCCCACTGTGTTAATCCCGATGGGTAGTCTGGTCGCGGGGAATCCGTGAGCATGCAGTGATCAGGGGCGCCCACTGTGTTAATCCCAATGGGTAGTCTGGTCGCGGGGAATCCGTGAGCATGCAGTGATCAGGGACGCCCACTGTGTTAATCCCGATGGGTAGTCTGGTCGCGGGGAATCCGTGAGCATGCAGTGATCAGGGACGCCCACTGTGTTAATCCCGATGGGCAGTCTGGTCGCGGGGAATCCGTGAGCATGCAGTGATCAGGGGCGCCCACTGTGTTAATCCCGATGGGTAGTCTGGTCGCGGGGAATCCGTGAGCATGCAGTGATCAGGGACGCCCACTGTGTTAATCCCGATGGGTAGTCTGGTCGCGGGGAATCCGTGAGCATGCAGTGATCAGGGGCGCCCACTGTGTTAATCCCGATGGGTAGTCTGGTCGCGGGGAATCCGTGAGCATGCAGTGATCAGGGGCGCCCACTGTGTTAATCCCGATGGGTAGTCTGGTCGCGGGGAGTCCGTGAGCATGCAGTGATCAGGGGCGCCCACTGTGTGAATCCCGATGGGTAGTCTGGTCGCGGGGAATCCGTGAGCATGCAGTGATCAGGGGCGCCCACTGTGTTAATCCCGATGGGTAGTCTGGTCGCGGGGAATCCGTGAGCATGCAGTGATCAGGGGCGCCCACTGTGTTAATCCCGATGGGTAGTCTGGTCGCGGGGAATCCGTGAGCATGCAGTGATCAGGGGCGCCCACTGTGTTAATCCCGATGGGTAGTCTGGTCGCGGGGAGTCCGTGAGCATGCAGTGATCAGGGGCGCCCACTGTGTTAATCCCGATGGGTAGTCTGGTCGCGGGGAATCCGTGAGCATGCAGTGATCAGGGGCGCCCACTGTGTTAATCCCGATGGGTAGTCTGGTCGCGGGGAATCCGTGAGCATGCAGTGATCAGGGACGCCCACTGTGTTAATCCCGATGGGTAGTCTGGTCGCGGGGAGTCTGTGAGCATGCAGTGATCAGGGACGCCCACTGTGTTAATCCCAATGGGTAGTCTGGTCGCGGGGAGTCTGTGAGCATGCAGTGATCAGGGACGCCCACTGTGTTAATCCCGATGGGTAGTCTGGTCGCGGGGAATCCGTGAGCATGCAGTGATCAGGGACGCCCACTGTGTTAATCCCGATGGGTAGTCTGGTCGCGGGGAATCCGTGAGCATGCAGTGATCAGGGACGCCCACTGTGTTAATCCCGATGGGTAGTCTGGTCGCGGGGAATCCATGAGCATGCAGTGATCAGGGACGCCCACTGTGTTAATCCCGATGGGTAGTCTGGTCGCGGGGAATCCGTGAGCATGCAGTGATCAGGGACGCCCACTGTGTTAATCCCGATGGGTAGTCTGGTCGCGGGGAATCCGTGAGCATGCAGTGATCAGGGGCGCCCACTGTGTTAATCCCGATGGGTAGTCTGGTCGCGGGGAATCCGTGAGCATGCAGTGATCAGGGGCGCCCACTGTGTTAATCCCGATGGGTAGTCTGGTCGCGGGGAATCCGTGAGCATGCAGTGATCAGGGGCGCCCACTGTGTGAATCCCGATGGGTAGTCTGGTCGCGGGGAATCCGTGAGCATGCAGTGATCAGGGGCGCCCACTGTGTTAATCCCGATGGGTAGTCTGGTCGCGGGGAATCCGTGAGCATGCAGTGATCAGGGGCGCCCACTGTGTTAATCCCAATGGGTAGTCTGGTCGCGGGGAGTCCGTGAGCATGCAGTGATCAGGGGCGCCCACTGTGTGAATCCCGATGGGTAGTCTGGTCGCGGGGAATCCGTGAGCATGCAGTGATCAGTGACGCCCACTGTGTTAATCCCGATGGGTAGTCTGGTCGCGGGGAATCCGTGAGCATGCAGTGATCAGGGGCGCCCACTGTGTTAATCCCGATGGGTAGTCTGGTCGCGGGGAATCCGTGAGCATGCAGTGATCAGGGGCGCCCACTGTGTTAATCCCGATGGGTAGTCTGGTCGCGGGGAATCCGTGAGCATGCAGTGATCAGGGACGCCCACTGTGTTAATCCCGATGGGTAGTCTGGTCGCGGGGAATCCGTGAGCATGCAGTGATCAGGGGCGCCCACTGTGTGAATCCCGATGGGTAGTCTGGTCGCGGGGAATCCGTGAGCATGCAGTGATCAGGGGCGCCCACTGTGTTAATCCCGATGGGTAGTCTGGTCGCGGGGAATCCGTGAGCATGCAGTGATCAGGGGCGCCCACTGTGTTAATCCCGATGGGTAGTCTGGTCGCGGGGAGTCCGTGAGCATGCAGTGATCAGGGGCGCCCACTGTGTGAATCCCGATGGGTAGTCTGGTCGCGGGGAATCCGTGAGCATGCAGTGATCAGGGACGCCCACTGTGTTAATCCCGATGGGTAGTCTGGTCGCGGGGAATCCGTGAGCATGCAGTGATCAGAGGCGCCCACTGTGTGAATCCCGATGGGTAGTCTGGTCGCGGGGAATCCGTGAGCATGCAGTGATCAGGGACGCCCACTGTGTTAATCCCGATGGGTAGTCTGGTCGCGGGGAATCCGTGAGCATGCAGTGATCAGGGGCGCCCACTGTGTTAATCCCAATGGGTAGTCTGGTCGCGGGGAGTCTGTGAGCATGCAGTGATCAGGGACGCCCACTGTGTTAATCCCGATGGGTAGTCTGGTCGCGGGGAATCCGTGAGCATGCAGTGATCAGGGACGCCCACTGTGTTAATCCCAATGGGTAGTCTGGTCGCAGGGAATCCGTGAGCATGCAGTGATCAGGGGCGCCCACTGTGTTAATCCCAATGGGTAGTCTGGTCGCGGGGAGTCTGTGAGCATGCAGTGATCAGGGACGCCCACTGTGTTAATCCCAATGGGTAGTCTGGTCGCGGGGAATCCGTGAGCATGCAGTGATCAGGGACGCCCACTGTGTTAATCCCGATGGGTAGTCTGGTCGCGGGGAATCCGTGAGCATGCAGTGATCAGGGACGCCCACTGTGTTAATCCCGATGGGCAGTCTGGTCGCGGGGAATCCGTGAGCATGCAGTGATCAGGGGCGCCCACTGTGTTAATCCCGATGGGTAGTCTGGTCGCGGGGAATCCGTGAGCATGCAGTGATCAGGGACGCCCACTGTGTTAATCCCGATGGGTAGTCTGGTCGCGGGGAATCCGTGAGCATGCAGTGATCAGGGGCGCCCACTGTGTGAATCCCGATGGGTAGTCTGGTCGCGGGGAATCCGTGAGCATGCAGTGATCAGGGGCGCCCACTGTGTTAATCCCGATGGGTAGTCTGGTCGCGGGGAATCCGTGAGCATGCAGTGATCAGGGGCGCCCACTGTGTTAATCCCGATGGGTAGTCTGGTCGCGGGGAGTCCGTGAGCATGCAGTGATCAGGGGCGCCCACTGTGTGAATCCCGATGGGTAGTCTGGTCGCGGGGAATCCGTGAGCATGCAGTGATCAGGGACGCCCACTGTGTTAATCCCGATGGGTAGTCTGGTCGCGGGGAATCCGTGAGCATGCAGTGATCAGAGGCGCCCACTGTGTGAATCCCGATGGGTAGTCTGGTCGCGGGGAATCCGTGAGCATGCAGTGATCAGGGACGCCCACTGTGTTAATCCCGATGGGTAGTCTGGTCGCGGGGAATCCGTGAGCATGCAGTGATCAGGGGCGCCCACTGTGTTAATCCCAATGGGTAGTCTGGTCGCGGGGAGTCTGTGAGCATGCAGTGATCAGGGACGCCCACTGTGTTAATCCCGATGGGTAGTCTGGTCGCAGGGAATCCGTGAGCATGCAGTGATCAGGGACGCCCACTGTGTTAATCCCGATGGGTAGTCTGGTCGCGGGGAATCCATGAGCATGCAGTGATCAGGGACGCCCACTGTGTTAATCCCGATGGGTAGTCTGGTCGCGGGGAATCCGTGAGCATGCAGTGATCAGGGACGCCCACTGTGTTAATCCCGATGGGTAGTCTGGTCGCGGGGAATCCGTGAGCATGCAGTGATCAGGGGCGCCCACTGTGTTAATCCCGATGGGTAGTCTGGTCGCGGGGAATCCGTGAGCATGCAGTGATCAGGGACGCCCACTGTGTTAATCCCGATGGGTAGTCTGGTCGCGGGGAATCCGTGAGCATGCAGTGATCAGGGACGCCCACTGTGTTAATCCCGATGGGTAGTCTGGTCGCGGGGAATCCGTGAGCATGCAGTGATCAGGGGCGCCCACTGTGTTAATCCCGATGGGTAGTCTGGTCGCGGGGAATCCGTGAGCATGCAGTGATCAGGGACGCCCACTGTTAGTCCCGATGGGTAGTCTGGTCGCGGGGAATCCGTGAGCATGCAGTGATCAGGGATGCCCACTGTGTGAATCCCGATGGGTAGTCTGGTCGCGGGGAATCCGTGAGCATGCAGTGATCAGGGACGCCCACTGTGTTAATCCCGATGGGCAGTCTGGTCGCGGGGAATCCGTGAGCATGCAGTGATCAGGGACGCCCACTGTGTTAATCCCGATGGGTAGTCTGGTCGCGGGGAATCCGTGAGCATGCAGTGATCAGGGACGCCCACTGTGTTAATCCCGATGGGTAGTCTGGTCGCGGGGAGTCCGTGAGCATGCAGTGATCAGGGACGCCCACTGTGTTAATCCCGATGGGTAGTCTGGTCGCGGGGAATCCGTGAGCATGCAGTGATCAGGGACGCCCACTGTGTTAATCCCGATGGGTAGTCTGGTCGCGGGGAATCCGTGAGCATGCAGTGATCAGGGGCGCCCACTGTGTTAATCCCGATGGGTAGTCTGGTCGCGGGGAATCCGTGAGCATGCAGTGATCAGGGACGCCCACTGTTAGTCCCGATGGGTAGTCTGGTCGCGGGGAATCCGTGAGCATGCAGTGATCAGGGATGCCCACTGTGTGAATCCCGATGGGTAGTCTGGTCGCGGGGAATCCGTGAGCATGCAGTGATCAGGGACGCCCACTGTGTTAATCCCGATGGGTAGTCTGGTCGCGGGGAGTCCGTGAGCATGCAGTGATCAGGGACGCCCACTGTGTTAATCCCGATGGGTAGTCTGGTCGCGGGGAATCCGTGAGCATGCAGTGATCAGGGGTGCCCACTGTGTTAATCCCGATGGGTAGTCTGGTCGCGGGGAATCCGTGAGCATGCAGTGATCAGTGACGCCCACTGTGTTAATCCCGATGGGTAGTCTGGTCGCGGGGAGTCCGTGAGCATGCAGTGATCAGGGACGCCCACTGTGTTAATCCCGATGGGCAGTCTGGTCGCGGGGAATCCGTGAGCATGCAGTGATCAGGGACGCCCACTGTGTTAATCCCGATGGGCAGTCTGGTCGCGGGGAATCCGTGAGCATGCAGTGATCAGGGGCGCCCACTGTGTTAATCCCGATGGGTAGTCTGGTCGCGGGGAATCCGTGAGCATGCAGTGATCAGGGGCGCCCACTGTGTTAATCCCGATGGGTAGTCTGGTCGCGGGGAGTCCGTGAGCATGCAGTGATCAGGGGCGCCCACTGTGTGAATCCCGATGGGTAGTCTGGTCGCGGGGAATCCGTGAGTATGCAGTGATCAGAGGCGCCCACTGTGTGAATCCCGATGGGTAGTCTGGTCGCGGGGAATCCGTGAGCATGCAGTGATCAGGGACGCCCACTGTGTTAATCCCGATCGGTAGTCTGGTCGCGGGGAATCCGTGAGCATGCAGTGATCAGGGACGCCCACTGTGTTAATCCCGATGGGCAGTCTGGTCGCGGGGAATCCGTGAGCATGCAGTGATCAGGGACGCCCACTGTGTTAATCCCGATGGGTAGTCTGGTCGCGGGGAGTCCGTGAGCATGCAGTGATCAGGGACGCCCACTGTGTTAATCCCGATGGGTAGTCTGGTCGCGGGGAGTCCGTGAGCATGCAGTGATCAGGGACGCCCACTGTGTTAATCCCGATGGGTAGTCTGGTCGCGGGGAATCCGTGAGCATGCAGTGATCAGGGGTGCCCACTGTGTTAATCCCGATGGGTAGTCTGGTCGCGGGGAATCCGTGAGCATGCAGTGATCAGTGACGCCCACTGTGTTAATCCCGATGGGTAGTCTGGTCGCGGGGAGTCCGTGAGCATGCAGTGATCAGGGACGCCCACTGTGTTAATCCCGATGGGCAGTCTGGTCGCGGGGAATCCGTGAGCATGCAGTGATCAGGGACGCCCACTGTGTTAATCCCGATGGGCAGTCTGGTCGCGGGGAATCCGTGAGCATGCAGTGATCAGGGGCGCCCACTGTGTTAATCCCGATGGGTAGTCTGGTCGCGGGGAATCCGTGAGCATGCAGTGATCAGGGGCGCCCACTGTGTTAATCCCGATGGGTAGTCTGGTCGCGGGGAGTCCGTGAGCATGCAGTGATCAGGGGCGCCCACTGTGTGAATCCCGATGGGTAGTCTGGTCGCGGGGAATCCGTGAGTATGCAGTGATCAGAGGCGCCCACTGTGTGAATCCCGATGGGTAGTCTGGTCGCGGGGAATCCGTGAGCATGCAGTGATCAGGGACGCCCACTGTGTTAATCCCGATCGGTAGTCTGGTCGCGGGGAATCCGTGAGCATGCAGTGATCAGGGACGCCCACTGTGTTAATCCCGATGGGCAGTCTGGTCGCGGGGAATCCGTGAGCATGCAGTGATCAGGGACGCCCACTGTGTTAATCCCGATGGGTAGTCTGGTCGCGGGGAGTCCGTGAGCATGCAGTGATCAGGGACGCCCACTGTGTTAATCCCGATGGGTAGTCTGGTCGCGGGGAATCCGTGAGCATGCAGTGATCAGGGGCGCCCACTGTGTTAATCCCGATGGGTAGTCTGGTCGCGGGGAATCCGTGAGCATTCAGTGATCAGAGGCGCCCACTGTGTGAATCCCGATGGGTAGTCTGGTCGCGGGGAATCCGTGAGCATGCAGTGATCAGGGATGCCCACTGTGTTAATCCCGATGGGTAGTCTGGTCGCGGGGAATCCGTGAGCATGCAGTGATCAGGGACGCCCACTGTGTTAATCCCGATGGGTAGTCTGGTCGCGGGGAGTCCGTGAGCATGCAGTGATCAGGGACGCCCACTGTGTTAATCCCGATGGGTAGTCTGGTCGCGGGGAATCCGTGAGCATGCAGTGATCAGGGGTGCCCACTGTGTTAATCCCGATGGGTAGTCTGGTCGCGGGGAATCCGTGAGCATGCAGTGATCAGTGACGCCCACTGTGTTAATCCCGATGGGTAGTCTGGTCGCGGGGAGTCCGTGAGCATGCAGTGATCAGGGACGCCCACTGTGTTAATCCCGATGGGCAGTCTGGTCGCGGGGAATCCGTGAGCATGCAGTGATCAGGGACGCCCACTGTGTTAATCCCGATGGGCAGTCTGGTCGCGGGGAATCCGTGAGCATGCAGTGATCAGGGGCGCCCACTGTGTTAATCCCGATGGGTAGTCTGGTCGCGGGGAATCCGTGAGCATGCAGTGATCAGGGGCGCCCACTGTGTTAATCCCGATGGGTAGTCTGGTCGCGGGGAGTCCGTGAGCATGCAGTGATCAGGGGCGCCCACTGTGTGAATCCCGATGGGTAGTCTGGTCGCGGGGAATCCGTGAGTATGCAGTGATCAGAGGCGCCCACTGTGTGAATCCCGATGGGTAGTCTGGTCGCGGGGAATCCGTGAGCATGCAGTGATCAGGGACGCCCACTGTGTTAATCCCGATCGGTAGTCTGGTCGCGGGGAATCCGTGAGCATGCAGTGATCAGGGACGCCCACTGTGTTAATCCCGATGGGCAGTCTGGTCGCGGGGAATCCGTGAGCATGCAGTGATCAGGGACGCCCACTGTGTTAATCCCGATGGGTAGTCTGGTCGCGGGGAGTCCGTGAGCATGCAGTGATCAGGGACGCCCACTGTGTTAATCCCGATGGGTAGTCTGGTCGCGGGGAATCCGTGAGCATGCAGTGATCAGGGGCGCCCACTGTGTTAATCCCGATGGGTAGTCTGGTCGCGGGGAATCCGTGAGCATTCAGTGATCAGAGGCGCCCACTGTGTGAATCCCGATGGGTAGTCTGGTCGCGGGGAATCCGTGAGCATGCAGTGATCAGGGATGCCCACTGTGTGAATCCCGATGGGTAGTCTGGTCGCGGGGAATCCGTGAGCATGCAGTGATCAGGGACGCCCACTGTGTTAATCCCGATGGGTAGTCTGGTCGCGGGGAGTCCGTGAGCATGCAGTGATCAGGGACGCCCACTGTGTTAATCCCGATGGGTAGTCTGGTCGCGGGGAATCCGTGAGCATGCAGTGATCAGGGGCGCCCACTGTGTTAATCCCGATGGGTAGTCTGGTCGCGGGGAATCCGTGAGCATGCAGTGATCAGTGACGCCCACTGTGTTAATCCCGATGGGTAGTCTGGTCGCGGGGAGTCCGTGAGCATGCAGTGATCAGGGATGCCCACTGTGTTAATCCCGATGGGTAGTCTGGTCGCGGGGAATCCGTGAGCATGCAGTGATCAGGGGCGCCCACTGTGTTAATCCCGATGGTTAGTCTGGTCGCGGGGAATCCGTGAGCATGCAGTGATCAGGGGCGCCCACTGTGTTAATCCCGATGGGCAGTCTGGTCGCGGGGAATCCGTGAGCATGCAGTGATCAGGGACGCCCACTGTGTTAATCCCGATGGGCAGTCTGGTCGCGGGGAATCCGTGAGCATGCAGTGATCAGGGGCGCCCACTGTGTTAATCCCGATGGGTAGTCTGGTCGCGGGGAGTCCGTGAGCATGCAGTGATCAGGGGCGCCCACTGTGTTAATCCCGATGGGTAGTCTGGTCGCGGGGAATCCGTGAGCATGCAGTGATCAGGGGCGCTCACTGTGTTAATCCCGATGGGTAGTCTGGTCGCGGGGAGTCCGTGAGCATGCAGTGATCAGGGACGCCCACTGTGTTAATCCCGATGGGTAGTCTGGTCGCGGGGAATCCGTGAGCATGCAGTGATCAGGGGCGCCCACTGTGTTAATCCCGATGGGTAGTCTGGTCGCGGGGAGTCCGTGAGCATGCAGTGATCAGGGACGCCCACTGTGTTAATCCCGATGGACAGTCTGGTCGCGGGGAATCCGTGAGCATGCAGTGATCAGGGGCGCCCACTGTGTTAATCCCGATGGGTAGTCTGGTCGCGGGGAATCCGTGAGCATGCAGTGATCAGGGGCGCCCACTGTGTTAATCCCGATGGGTAGTCTGGTCGCGGGGAATCCGTGAGCATGCAGTGATCAGGGGCGCCCACTGTGTTAATCCCGATGGGTAGTCTGGTCGCGGGGAATCCGTGAGCATGCAGTGATCAGGGGCGCCCACTGTGTTAATCCCGATGGGTAGTCTGGTCGCGGGGAATCCGTGAGCATGCAGTGATCAGGGACGCCCACTGTGTGAATCCTGATGGGTAGTCTGGTACTCCTCCACCCTTAACACATAGTCATGATCAGTGGTTGACAAATCACCAAAAAATCTACTCGCCACCTAGTACCAAACGTGTGCTGCTTGGGCCAATATTTACTCGCCCGGGGGTTAAATCCACTCGACCGGGGCGAGCAAATGTATAGGTTTGTCGAACACTGGTCATGATAATGTATTCATTGCCGGGCTGGCAGGAAAGGGTTCCTGCTTTTACATTTTAAAATACATTGAAACACAATTCATTTTTATATATACCTTCTGTGTGTGAGAGATGTAAAAAAAAACATAAGTATGTGCATGGTATATTCTCTACTAACGGTATACCAAAAATTAGAGCGCTAGCTCTTTCCTAACCGAAGTTAGGTACTTAATTGAAAAAGCTCTGTGATGTGGTTTGCGGTTTGACTCTTGCCATACAATGTATCCCTGCTTGCCGGCTCGGTAACCGCAGAAGCATTCCATCAATTAAGGTCAATTGGTTAACGAGAACGCAGGATACATTGAAGCATTCCGGGCACTTCAGCTAGACCGCAGACCACTTATCCACTTAACTTTGTGGTTAAGACTTTCTCTGAAGAGTCTGCGGTTTAGGAAGTACTTCAGAACTTCAAGGCAACCGCTGACCACAAGCGCACTTATTCATCTGACGCTTGGTTCACCGCTAGCAGCTCCCCCTTGTGTTGCAAATACAATTGGCACATTTTACATTCATTCACAGTACTGCAGCTAGTTTCTGCTGCAAAATCGGGACAACACAGTTAATGTATAGGGGAAACATGGCATTGTGGTGACCAACAATTAACCCCTTCATCCCCAACAAGGTTTAGGGGTAACCAGCCGGGTCTGAGACCTTTATTATTGGCCTGGTTAACCCCTTCACCACCACAGTAACCCAGACTCCTAATACAGGAGAGAGAGTTATACAGTTGCTGCAAAGCTAGCTGATGAGTTTGTCACCAGTCGGGTGGTGTTGGGAAAGAAAGGGGCTACCCAGGACACAGCCACTTTGGCCAAGGGAGCCAAAAGCACTCCTCAGTAGAAGAGTAAACCTGCAGCAGATGAAAGTGCACCCAAAACTGCAGAGTTCCGACATGAAAGGAGGTGCTACCAGTGCAACAAGATTGGGCACATCAAGCCAGACTGTCCGGAACGTCCGAGGTCCAGTGGACCCCATCAGGTGAAATGCTCTCCAGCTGTGAAGCTGGTCGCCTGTGTGCAACAGGCACACACAGAGGAGCAAAGTACAGCCGTCGAACCAGCCCTGCGGGGAACCTCCATGGAGAGATCTGCACTTGCCACCCAGGAACCAGCAGCGGAGACAGAGGGACTTCAGATTGCACCAGTCGGGAGGCAGTCCAACGATGTCCAGCAGAGGCATCTGCGACCAGTGACCATCGGAGCTCGCCAAGTAGCCGGCTTGCCCGACTCCGGTGCCTCTGTTACCCTGGTCTGACCTGATATGGTCTGGCCAGAGGATTTGCTCCCGGGCACCGGGATGCAAGTGATCATGCCAGACGGAGGACCAAAGTCCCTCCAGGTTGCCCGGGTCTTTCTTGGGGTGCCGACCATGGGATGAGGGAGGTGGGGGTATTGTCCGCTCTCTCCTCAACCACGGCTACAGATCACGACTATTTGTCTCTCGCCAATCCCTGACCACGGCAAATACCAAGACCTACCTACGCTCTCCTATCCTGATCCGGCTACACGACCCTGACTCTGCAATCTGGACCTGGTCTCGTGGTTGTCCAGTGGTTATATATGTCCCCACCTCAGCCTTGCAGTCTAATCCAGTTTATAGTGAGCACACATGACATTATGCTCAGCCCAACAAACATGGATCCCGCTGAGGTAGGACGACGTTTACATGAAGACGACGGTTTGTTCAAACAAGTGGAGACATGTCTGGCACAAAGTGACTAGCTAATGGAACTGCTCCAAAGCTCGCTACACACCTTTAGTGACTAGATTAAAAATCTCCTTTCACTGCTACTCAAGCAACCCCAGTGCCGGCTCCATTTAATTGACTCCGGTTACAGAGCTACGGCTACCTACCCCTCACCGTTATGGTGGTGATCCGTTGGCTTGTCAGGGATTTCTAAATCAGCGATCCATACACTTTGAATTGTTACCATCTCACTTTCCCTCTCAACGCTCTAAGGTGGCATACATTGTTTCCTTATTGACAGACGATGCCCTGGCATTGGCCTCACCGATCTGGGAGTAAAGACCAGACTTGACCTCCAACATTAACCGCTTCACCAAAGAATTCCGAAGAGTCTTCAATACTCCAGGGCAAAAGATAACTGCAGCTTCGTCTCTCAAATATTTCAAAGGGAGACCGTACTGTGGCTTGCTACGCCGCGGAGACTGTCTGGAACAACGAGGCCTTGATGGCAGCATTCTGGCAGGGCTTTTCCAAGGGTCTCAAGGACAAATTGGCTGCGCTAAGAGCACCCCACTGGATTAGAGAATCCCGTGGCCTTATGCGTACGCATGGATCAGAGGCTTCAAGAGAAGGATGGAGAGAGGAAGGTGCCGAGGTATGCATCGTTTCTTTACTCATCCAGCAGGAGTTATGGATTCTTCACCGCCAGCCGTAGACGAACCTATGCAGTTGGGAGGTACCCACTTATCTTCTGGCGAAAAAAACCGCAGACGTTGTGCGGGCCTATGTCTGTATTGTGGTAACAACGGACATTTGGTGATCGCCTGTCCTTTGAAGTCTGGAAATGCCACTGCCCAGTGAGAGCCGGGAGGATCACTCTGGGAACCTTGTCTTCTTCTCCTCCCAAACTCCCTTCCAGGCTCTTCGTTCCTATCAGCGCATTCAGAACCTCTACACGGACCTTTCTGGATTACGGGTCAGGAGAAAACTTCATCGACCAGGGGTTCGCTGAGCGGAACAAGATACCCCTAATATACAAGGATCGCCCCCGTAGGGCTCAAAGCTATTGATGGGCGGCCACTGCATCCTTGCGCTTTCTTTTACAAAAAATTCTCTAGGATCTAGGATCAGGGAGGCTGGGCTTACCTTAAAACCCACTAAGTGTATGGTAGGGATGGCCGAAGTCTGTACTTAGGGCACAGGGTGGGTGGAGGGCATCTCAAACCAGAGCCAGCCAAGGTAGAAGCCATAGTTGAGTGGCCTGTTCCAAAAACCAAGAAACAGGTCATGGCATTTTTGGGCACCGCAGGGTACTATAGGAAGTTTGTCCCACAGTACAGCGCCGTGGCCAAACCCCTGACTGATCTTGCTGGAGCCCCTATACTGGCTGCCCCAGACTATACCAAGCATTTTCTCATACAAACTGATGCCTCAGACTTTGGTGTTGGGGCTGTGTTGAGCCAGGTGGGGGACGACGGCAAAGAGCACCCTGTGGTGTACCTCAGCCGCAAACTGCTCCCCAGGGAGGTGGCATATGCCACCATTGAGAAGGAGTGCTTGGCCATTGTGTGGGCACTCAAAAAGCTCCAGCCCTATGTATATGGGAGGGCTTTCACTGTCATCACAGACCACAATCCCCTGAGTTGGCTACAGAAGGTATCAGGGGAGAATGCCAAGTTGCTGAGATGGAGCTTGGCTTTGCAAGAATTTGAATTTACCATTCAACACAAAAAGGGCAGTGAAAACAGCAATGCTGATGGACTTTCACGCCAGGACTTTCCCTCTGAGACTGAATTCATAAATGGTGCCAGCAGTGCCCCACTCCCCGTTAGGGCCAGTGGGTCACAGATTAAGAAGGGGAGGTGTAGAGGGAGAGAGGGGGTGGCCCGGTATTAAGGGGTTACACCCCATTTGGCCATCTCCTGACCTCACCAGGGAGACAAGGGGTTAACTGGGCTGAGGTCCAGAAATGTGATTTAACCCTTGTTATGACATGTAAATGTGTATTCCCCCTGTTCCCGTTTTATTATAACATCTGGTTTAATCAGTGTCTGCATCACACACTAGGATCCATCCGGGAGCACAAGGGTTAATAGTTGTTTAGTGATTATAGCCCTTTGTGTAATTTTCCCGCCTTTTCAGGCACCATTTTGCAGGCTCCCATAGGCCGCCATTGAGGCTCAATGTGGTTCAATGGCGAATCTTGCTGTTGAGTCCTGTTTCCTGAGAAGACCAGCAGATGGCGTCCGAGAGGAAGAGCGGCGGTTTCCCATTGTAAGTCAATGGGCCCATTGACTTCAATGGAGAATCCTCAAAAGAGCTTTCCAGGAACGAGTTGGCTGCTGTCCAAACCGCTTAACCGCAAAGCGGATACATTTTCAATAGGAGAGCTTTGATCACTTAACAAGTCAAGTTCAACGACAAGTGGCGTGGGAATAAACAGTTCTAGAGCACCTAGAAATAAAATTCTTTCTGCCCCTAGTTCCTAGACCTCCCCCCACTCGACCACAACCGGGTCCCCGTATCCTGGACCCCCGATAAGGGTCGAACCGAGTAGAGCGGGTCGCGCCATAGGTTCCAATGGCGGCGGCAGAAACGGCTCAGGAAAACGGCTAAGTGTCAAAAGCTGGTAATCCATAGCTCCGGTTCCGGAGGGCCCAGAGGATCAGGGTTTGGGGTATCTGTAGCCACTGCTCCGGCATCGCTGCAGAACCATCCTTGACCCTCTTGGACCAACCCAACGGAGTATGGACCCCCTTGAAAGTTCGGGACTTTTCCCATAGACTCCAATGGCGGCCAATCTCCATTGACCGGCTACGGCGGAAAACCCCCATTGACTTCAACGGCGGCGTCGCCCCGTTGAAAGTCTATGGCGGTGGATTCCCATAGCCGCCAACGCCGGCGATTTGCCATTGAAAGTCTATGGCGGCGGAGCCCGTTGTTTTCAATGGGGATTTAGTGAAAAACTGTGATTTAATTTACAGCGGAGATTTTTGTATAAAAATGTGAAACGGTTTTAAGTGTATTTGTGTATCTCCGGTTCCGAAGGTCGTAGCAAGTCGCAAATTGGACCACATGGTGTCCCAATTCCGGCATTGAGAACTGGGACGTTTGGACCTGCTGGACCCAACGGAACCGGATATTTTAATATGTCTATGTTTTATCTTTCATACTGTGTTCCAAGGTATGGGTAAAACCCAGAGGAAATTCCTTTGCATACCAGGGTAGCATATGGCCAGAAAGGTGACCCAATGTCTAGGACTTAAGTATGGTTCAAAGGATTTTGTCACCTCCACTGTTTGCATGAGGGCGGAGATTACTCAAACCAGAGCAGTCTTCAAGTGTTCCATTTCACACCTCACAACAAAGAATATCCTGCCAGGAGTCCAATCTGGTAGACTAGCTGGCATTCCTGATGCAGGGGAGGGGTTACAGAAATGAGACCCCAGAGCTCTACTGCGCATGTACCAACAAGCAGGGGGGCATGTGTCAAAATGTGTTCCCACGTTAATGAGTGGCTAGAGTTAATTGAAGACCAATCCACTGTACTCAATGTTAAGGATAGGGCACAAAAGGTTTATAAACTGTTGTCCACCCTTTATCCTGTGTCTTCTGATATCATCTGATGGTTACCTGATTGCGAGAGAATTGCTATGCTTCATACTTCTCATCCCCCATCCCCAAAGTAAGTGTACTTCTTGTCTGTTACTGTATTATTTTGTGTGTTCACCTATCCAAAGGATAAATATACTTTATTATATCTAAGCCTCGTTCAGTTCAACCCAGTGATTTGTGTAACCTTAATACCTGTGACAGGCTATCGTCACATCGCCTTTTTATTCTTGCATCCCAAATGCATAGCCTTACATTTATCTGTATTAAACCTCATTTGCCATTTACCTGCCCACGTTTCCAGTCTCTTTAAGTCCTTCTGAAGAGAAATTACATCCTGCTCTGATTCTATTACCTTACACAAATTAGTATCATCAGCAAAGATGGAGACTTTGCTCTCGATCCCAACCTCAAGGTCATTAATAAACAAGTTAAAAAGCAGGGGTCCCAGTACCGATCCT
Organism: Ascaphus truei; assembly: GCF_040206685.1. Classification (NCBI taxonomy): domain Eukaryota; kingdom Metazoa; phylum Chordata; class Amphibia; order Anura; family Ascaphidae; genus Ascaphus; species Ascaphus truei. Next base: position 45,120 of record NW_027453890.1, on the reverse strand, counting down.
TGAGGTACTCCACTCACGACTTTAGCCCAACCTGAAAAAGTTCCATTTATGACAACCCTCTGTTGTCTGTCCTTTAACCAGTTTTCAATCCAGGTGCATATATTATTACTGAGTCCAATATTCTTTATTTTGTACACCAACCTCTTGTGTGAAACCGTATCAAAAGCCTTTGCAAAATCTAAGTAGACCACATCAACTGCACTACCCTGGTCTAAATTCCTACTTACCTCCTCAAAGAAACAAATAAGGTTAGTTTGGCAAGATCTATCCTTCATAAATCCATGCTGACTATTACTAATAATTTGGTTTTCCATTAGGTATTCCTGAATATTATCCCGTATTAAACCTTCAAGTAGTTGCCCTACTATTGAAGTCAGGCTTACAGGTCTGTAATTCACCGTTTGTGATCTAGCTCCCTTTTTAAATATAGGCACTACATCTGCTTTACGCCAATCTTGTGGTACTGAGCCTGTGGAAATGGAGTCCTTGAATATTAAATATAATGGTTTTGCTATTACTGAGCTTAACTCCTTGAGAACTCTTGGATGTATGCCATTGGGGCCAGGTGCCTTATTTACTTTAATTTTTTCAAGTCGCTTATGAACTTCTTCCTCCGTTAACCAATTGGTCATTAATATGGAGGTTGTGGCTTCCTCCTGTGGCGCTACTATTGAACTTGATTCTTCCCTGGTAAACACAGAGGCAAAGAATTTGTTTAATACCTCTGCTTTTTCCTTATCTCCAATAATCTGCCTACCCATCTCACACTGAAAGGGTCCTACACTGGCGACACACTTTATTCGAGCTCGGCTAGTCCCACGAATTCGGGTATACCCGGGTGTATTGAGGTTTGTGACTGTTTTCTGCCCGAGTGCATTGAGGCATTTTCCAGGCAGGGATTGAAGCATTTTATTCCCGCTGGCTGCAATACTGCACAGTATATATATATATACTGCATTACAATTCATGAATTTATGCCATCTGGTAGACACGCGAAGCATTGCAGCCTATTAAATCCTAATCATTATCATTTAACAGATCAGCCGCCCGTCAGCCAGGCATGAACCCAGGCTGGGAAGGCAAATGCAACGGGGCTTGTCAGAGGTGAGGAGCGGCGCATTCCAGGTATCTGCCAGGTACATACTGGGTATTTGCTCGAATAAAGTGTGTCGGTGCAGTATATTTTCTTTTCTCATTTTTTTGTTATTAAGGAACTTAAAGAACTTTTTAGGGTTGACCTTACTTTCTATTGCAATCCTTTTTGCATTATCCATTTTTGCTAATTTAATTGCCCTTTTGCAATTTTTGTTACATTCCTTATAATTCTGATACGATGTCTCTGTCCCTTTTGACTTAAAGAATCTAAACGCCTTCCTCTTCTTGTCCATTTCCTCCCCTACCTATTTATTTAGCCACATTGGTTTTGACTTATTTCTTTTATACTTATTACCAAAGAGTATACACTGATAAGTGTGCTTTTCTAACAATGTTTTAAAGACTGCCCATTTATCGTCTACATTATTCCCTGCAAAAACATCATCCAAGGGTATACTGCTGCGGCCAAGTTTATTCGAGCATTTGCCCGTTCTTGGCCGCAGCAGTAGCCTGGCGCGCGCCCGAGGGTGACGGGCGCGCGCCGAAGCAGCGGAAGAGCGCCCTCCGATCGGGGCGCTCTCCCTACCGCTGCCGGGTCCGCCGGGTCCCCCGGAACCCCCTGCCGCCGTCCCCCACATCGCGGGGGAGCCCTGGACGCGCGTGCATGGGGCGCAGGCTCCCGAAGACGCGTGACCGCGCGTCACGAGGGGCGGCCACTAGCAAGCCGGGAAATCTCCCGGCTTGCAGATCTGGCCGATGCGCAATAAAGCGTGTCGGTAGTGTACACTGATAAGTGTGCTTTTCTAACAATGTTTTAAAGACTGCCCATTTATCTTCTACATTATTCCCTGCAAAAAACATCATCCCATTGTATTACTACTAGATTAGACCTCAGTTTATTAAAATCTGCCTTTCTAAAGTTTAAAGTTTTTGTTGAACCCAAGTAATCTGTTTTTTGAAAATTTATTTCAAATGAGACCATGTTATGATCACTGTTACCCAAATGTTCCAGGACTTGAATATTTGTTATTACTTCTACATTGTTTGATATGACCAAATCCAGAACTGCCCCTCTCCTGGTTGGTTCCTCAATAATTTGGGTCATATAATTATCTTTAAGCACCCCTAAAAACCTGTTTCCTTTTGTTGTAACGCTAATCTCATTGCCCCAGTCTATGTCTGGATAATTAAAATCCCCCATTATGCAAACATGACCCAGTTTTGATGCCTTCTCCATTTGCAAATGTATTTTAGCTTCCTCAATCTCACAGATATTTGGTGGTTTATAGCATATTCCCACAAACATTTTCTTTATACTTTTACCTCCACTGCTAATTTCTATCCACAAGGTCTCTACATTTTCATCATTCCCTTCATAGACATCATCCCTTATAATAGGTGTTAGATCTGGTTTTACATATAGACATACTCCACCTCCCCTTCTATTTGTTCGATCCTTCCTAAAAAGAGAATACCCCTTTAAATTAACTGTCCAGTCATGGGTTTCATCCCACCATGTTTCAGTAATGCCTATGATATCATACTGCTCCCTTGTAGCTATTAATTCAAGCTCCCCCATTTTATCTGTCAGGCTTCTTGCATTAGCAAGCATGCATTTAAAAAAAATTTCAGCCTGTACTATTATATTATCTGCTCCTTCCTTTCTGCTCCCACTTGGTTTAGTCTTTAGAAGTTTTCTAGTATTATCTCTATTTACTATGGGTATCTCACTGCTTGTCAAACTTGCACTTGCCCCCATTCTACCTCCATACCACCTTGTATCCTCATCTATTCCATTTAGTTCATTATCTGTTTCATTCCCCTCCCCCCTCCATCCTAGTTTAAAATCTCCTCCAACCTTTTTAGCATTCTCCCCCCTAGCACAGAAGATCCCTCTTCATTGAGGTGCAATCCGTCCCTAGAATATAGATGGCACCTCTCAGAAAAGGAGTCCCAGTACTCTAAAAACCCAAACCCCTCCTTTCTACACCACTTTCTTAGCCATGCATTAACCTCCCTGATCTCTGACTGTCTCCCTGCGGTAGCGCATGGCACTGGTAGTATTTCAGAAAATACTACCTTGGAGGTCCTTGCCTTAAGCTTTTGGCCTAGATCCCTGTAATCATTTTTTAGGACCCTCCATCTTTCTCTAACTTTGTCATTGGTGCCAACATGTACCAAGACCGCCGGGTCAATCCCAGCCCCCCCAACAATCTGTCTACCCGATCCGCAATGTGCCGAACCCGAGCAACCGGGAGACAACAAACTGTTCGGTTCATGCGGTCCCGGCAACAGATTGCCCTATCTACCTTCTTAATAATGGAGTCCCCTACCACCACAATCTTTCTTTGCATCTGAGCATCCTGAGTCCCCACTGTGCTGGAGGAACTATTCCCCTGGCTGCTAGAGGAATTAGTCTCCCCCAGCCTTGCCATTTCTGCCCCAACATTCCCAATATCTTCACTCAACATGGCAAATCTATTGGGATGTGTCAGCGCAGAAACGACCTGCCTCTCCCTATTGCCCCTGCTTCCCCTTCTAACTGTCACCCAGCTACCTACCTGCTCCTCACTAACAGCAACTAAGCTACCTACCTGCTCCTCACTAAAAGTGCCACCATCTGCACCACTAGTCGAAGCAAGGGCCTGCTCAGTGAGCTCTAATTCCCTTTCAAGATTGCCAATGTCCCTCAATATTGCAAGTTGCCTCTTCAGATCAGCAATCTCTGACTCTAAAGAGACCCCCCGCTCACACCTCTCACAGCGGTATGCTCCTTGGAACCGCTGCTCCAAGTGCACATAAATGTGGCAAGATGTGCATTGAGTGGCATTTTCAATCCTGCTCATTCTAGCAACTATGAAGTTTAGAAGTACTAACAGTAAACTGTACTTCAATAACTATACCTTGTTTAACTGCTTCCTTGTTCAAACTGCTTCTGGTTCTAACTGCACACACTTTAACCAACCAGCACTCCAATCAACCACACAGATCAATCAGTACACACCATTGAAATGAATGGGATATCATATGAAATGAATTGGAATAAGGGATGGGTTACATTGAAATAAATGGGATATCCTATGAAATGAATGGGAATAAGGGATGGGTTACATTGAAATGAATGGGATATCCTATGAAATGAATGGGAATAAGGGATCTGTTACATTGAAATGAATGGGATATCCTATGAAATGAATGGGAATAAGGGATCTGTTACATTGAAATGAATGGGATATCCTATGAAATGAATGGGAATAAGGGATGGGTTACATTGAAATGAATGGGATATCCTATGAAATTAATGGGAATAAGGGGTGGGTTACATTGAAATGAATGGGATATCCTATGAAATGAATGGGAATAAGGGATCTGTTACATTGAAATGAATGGGATATCCTATGAAATGAATGGGAATAAGGGATGGGATACATTGAAATGAATGGGATATCCTATGAAATGAATGGGAATAAGGGGTGGGTTACATTGAAATGAATGGGATATCCTATGAAATGAATGGGAATAAGGGATCTGTTACATTGAAATGAATGGGATATCCTATGAAATGAATGAGAATAAGGGATGGGTTACATTGAAATGAATGGGATATCCTATGAAATGAATGGGAATAAGGGATGGGTTACATTGAAATGAATGGGATATCCTATGAAATGAATGGGAATAAGGGATCTGTTACATTGAAATGAATGGGATATCCTATGAAATGAATGGGAATAAGGAATGGGATACATTGAAATGAATGGGAATAAGGGGTGGGTTACATTGAAATGAATGGGATATCCTATGAAATGAATGGGAATAAGGGATGGGATACATTGAAATGAATGGGATATCCTATGAAATGAATGGGAATAAGGGATGGGTTACATTGAAATGAATGGGAAAAAGGGGTGGGTTACATTGAAATGAATGGGATATCCTAGGAAATGAATGGGAATAAGGGGTGGGTTACATTGAAATGAATGGGATATCCTATGAAATGAATGGGAATAAGGGATGGGTTACATTGAAATGAAAGGAATATCCAATGAAATGAATGGGAATAAGGGGTGGGTTACATTGAAATGAATGGGATATCCTATGAAATGAATGGGAATAAGGGGTGGGTTACATTGAAATGAATGGGATATCCTATGAAATGAATGGGAATAAGGGGTGGGTTATATTGAAATGAATGGGATATCCTATGAAATGAATGGGAATAAGGGATGGGTTACATTGAAATGAATGGGATATCCTATGAAATGAATGGGAATAAGGAATGGGATACATTGAAATGAATGGGAATAAGGGGTGGGTTACATTGAAATGAATGGGATATCCTATGAAATGAATGGGAATAAGGGATAGGTTACATTGAAATGAATGGGATATCCTATGAAATGAATGGGAATAAGGGATGGGATACATTGAAATGAATGGGAATAAGGGATGGGATACATTGAAATGAATGGGAATAAGGGATGGGTTACATTGAAATGAATGGGATATCCTATGAAATGAATGGGAATAAGGGATCTGTTACATTGAAATGAATGGGATATCCTATGAAATGAATGGGAATAAGGGATCTGTTACATTGAAATGAATGGGATATCCTATGAAATGAATGGGAATAAGGGATGGGTTACATTGAAATGAATGGGATATCCTATGAAATTAATGGGAATAAGGGTTGGGTTACATTGAAATGAATGGGATATCCTATGAAATGAATGGGAATAAGGGGTGGGTTACATTGAAATGAATGGGATATCCTATGAAATGAATGGGAATAAGGGATGGGATACATTGAAATGAATGGGAATAAGGGATGGGATACATTGAAATGAATGGGAATAAGGGGTGGGTTACATTGAAATGAATGGGATATCCTATGAAATGAATGGGAATAAGGGATGGGTTACATTGAAATGAATGGGATATCCTATGAAATGAATGGGAATAAGGTGTGGGTTACATTGAAATGAATGGGATATCCTATGAAATGAATGGGAATAAGGGGTGGGTTACATTGAAATGAATGGGATATCCTATGAAATGAATGGGAATAAGGGGTGGGTTACATTGAAATGAATGGGATAACCTATGAAATGAATCGGAATAAGGGATGGGTTACATTGAAATGAATGGGATATCCTATGAAATGAATGGGAATAAGGGGTGGGTTACATTGAAATGAATGGGATATCCTATGAAATGAATGGGAAAAAGGTATCTGTTACATTGAAATGAATGGAATATCCTATGAAATGAATGGGAATAAGGAATGGGATACATTGAAATGAATGGGAATAAGGGGTGGGTTACATTGAAATGAATGGGTTATCCTATGAAATGAATGGGAATAGGGGATGGGTTACATTGAAATGAATGGGATATCCTATGAAATGAATGGGAATAAGGGATGGGATACATTGAAATGAATGGTATATCCTATGAAATGAATGGGAATAAGGGATGGGTTACATTGAAATGAATGGGATATCCTATGAAATGAATGGGAATAAGGGATCTGTTACATTGAAATGAATGGGATATCCTATGAAATGAATGGGAATAAGGGATGGGATACATTGAAATGAATGGGATATCCTATGAAATGAATGGGAATAAGGGGTGGGTTACATTGAAATGAATGGGATATCCTATGAAATGAATGGGAATAAGGGATCTGTTACATTGAAATGAATGGGATATCCTATGAAATGAATGAGAATAAGGGATGGGTTACATTGAAATGAATGGGATATCCTATGAAATGAATGGGAATAAGGGATGGGTTACATTGAAATGAATGGGATATCCTATGAAATGAATGGGAATAAGGGATCTGTTACATTGAAATTAATGGGATATCCTATGAAATGAATGGGAATAAGGAATGGGATACATTGAAATGAATGGGAATAAGGGGTGGCTTACATTGAAATGAATGGGATATCCTATGAAATGAATGGGAATAAGGGATGGGATACATTGAAATGAATGGGATATCCTATGAAATGAATGGGAATAAGGGATGGGTTACATTGAAATGAATGGGAAAAAGGGGTGGGTTACATTGAAATGAATGGGATATCCTAGGAAATGAATGGGAATAAGGGGTGGGTTACATTGAAATGAATGGGATATCCTATGAAATGAATGGGAATAAGGGATGGGTTACATTGAAATGAATGGGATATCCTATGAAATGAATGGGAATAAGGGGTGGGTTACATTGAAATGAATGGGATATCCTATGAAATGAATGGGAATAAGGGGTGGGTTACATTGAAATGAATGGGATATCCTATGAAATGGATGGGAATAAGGGGTGGGTTACATTGAAATGAATGGGATATCCTATGAAATGAATGGGAATAAGGGATGGGTTACATTGAAATGAATGGGATATCCTATGAAATGAATGGGAATAAGGAATGGGATACATTGAAATGAATGGGAATAAGGGGTGGGTTACATTGAAATGAATGGGATATCCTATGAAATGAATGGGAATAAGGGATAGGTTACATTGAAATGAATGGGATATCCTATGAAATTAATGGGAATAAGGGATGGGATACATTGAAATGAATGGGAATAAGGGATGGGATACATTGAAATGAATGGGAATAAGGGATGGGTTACATTGAAATGAATGGGATATCCTATGAAATGAATGGGAATAAGGGATCTGTTACATTGAAATGAATGGGATATCCTATGAAATGAATGGGAATAAGGGATCTGTTACATTGAAATGAATGGGATATCCTATGAAATGAATGGGAATAAGGGATGGGTTACATTGAAATGAATGGGATATCCTATGAAATTAATGGGAATAAGGGGTGGGTTACATTGAAATGAATGGGATATCCTATGAAATGAATGGGAATAAGGGGTGGGTTACATTGAAATGAATGGGATATCCTATGAAATGAATGGGAATAAGGGATCTGTTACATTGAAATGAATGGGATATCCTATGAAATGAATGGGAATAAGGGGTGGGTTACATTGAAATGAATGGGATATCCTATGAAATGAATGGGAATAAGGGGTGGGTTACATTGAAATGAATGGGATATCCTATGAAATGAATGGGAATAAGGGGTGGGTTACATTGAAATGAATGGGATATCCTATGAAATGAATCGGAATAAGGGATGGGTTACATTGAAATGAATGGGATATCCTATGAAATGAATGGGAATAAGGGGTGGGTTACATTGAAATGAATGGGATATCCTATGAAATGAATGGGAAAAAGGGATCTGTTACATTGAAATGAATGGAATATCCTATGAAATGAATGGGAATAAGGAATGGGATACATTGAAATGAATGGGAATAAGGGGTGGGTTACATTGAAATGAATGGGTTATCCTATGAAATGAAAGGGAATAGGGGATGGGTTACATTGAAATGAATGGGATATCCTATGAAATGAATGGGAATAAGGGATGGGATACATTGAAATGAATGGGATATCCTATGAAATGAATGGGAATAAGGGATGGGTTACATTGAAATGAATGGGATATCCTATGAAATGAATGGGAATAAAGGATGGGATACATTGAAATGAATGGGATATCCTATGAAATGAATGGGAATAAGGGATGGGTTACATTGAAATGAATGGGATATCCTATGAAATTAATGGGAATAAGGGATGGGTTACATTGAAATGAATGGGATATCCTATGAAATGAATGGGAATAAGGAATGGTATACATTGAAATGAATGGGAATAAGGGGTGGGTTACATTGAAATGAATGGGATACCCTATGAAATTAATGGGAATAAGGGATCTGTTACATTGAAATGAATGGGATATCCTATGAAATGAATGGGAATAAGGGATGGGTTACATTGAAATGAATGGGATATCCTATGAAATGAATGGGAATAAGGGATGGGTTACATTGAAATGAATGGGAATAAGGGATGGGTTACATTGAAATGAATGGGATATCCTATGAAATGAATGGGAATAAGGAATGGGATACATTGAAATGAATGGGAATAAGGGGTGGGTTACATTGAAATGAATGGGTTATCCTATGAAATGAATGGGAATAAGGGATCTGTTACATTGAAATGAATGGGATATCCTATGAAATGAATGGGAATAAGGGATCTGTTACATTGAAATGAATGGGATATCCTATGAAATGAATGGGAATAAGGGATGGGATACATTGAAATGAATGGGATATCCTATGAAATGAATGGGAATAAGGGATGGGATACATTGAAATGAATGGGATATCCTATGAAATGAATGGGAATAAGGGATCTGTTACATTGAAATGAATGGGATATCCTATGAAATGAATGGGAATAAGGGATGGGTTACATTGAAATGAATGGGATATCCTATGAAATGAATGGGAATAAGGGGTGGGTTACATTGAAATGAATGGGATATCCTATGAAATGAATGGGAATAAGGGATGGGATACATTGAAATGAATGGGATATCCTATGAAATGAATGGGAATAAGGAATAGGTTACATTGAAATGAATGGGATATCCTATGAAATGAATGGGAATAAGGGATGGGTTACATTGAAATGAATGGGAATAAGGGGTGGGTTACATTAAAATGAATGGGGTCTCCTATGAAATGAATGGGAATAAGGGATGGGTTACATTGAAATGAATGGGATATCCTATGAAATGAATGGGAATAAGGGATCTGTTACATTGAAATGAATGGGATATCCTATGAAATGAATGGGAATAAGGGATCTGTTACATTGAAATGAATGGGATATCCTATGAAATGAATGGGAATAAGGGATGGGATACATTGAAATGAATGGGATATCCTATGAAATGAATGGGAATAAGGGGTGGGTTACATTGAAATGAATGGGATATCCTATGAAATGAATGGGAATAAGGGATCTGTTACATTGAAATGAATGGGATATCCTATGAAATGAATGAGAATAAGGGATGGGTTACATTGAAATGAATGGGATATCCTATGAAATGAATGGGAATAAGGGATGGGTTACATTGAAATGAATGGGATATCCTATGAAATGAATGGGAATAAGGGATCTGTTACATTGAAATGAATGGGATATCCTATGAAATGAATGGGAATAAGGAATGGGATACATTGAAATGAATGGGAATAAGGGGTGGGTTACATTGAAATGAATGGGATATCCTATGAAATGAATGGGAATAAGGGATGGGATACATTGAAATGAATGGGATATCCTATGAAATGAATGGGAATAAGGGATGGGTTACATTGAAATGAATGGGAAAAAGGGGTGGGTTACATTGAAATGAATGGGATATCCTAGGAAATGAATGGGAATAAGGGGTGGGTTACATTGAAATGAATAGGATATCCTATGAAATGAATGGGAATAAGGGATGGGTTACATTGAAATGAATGGGATATCCTATGAAATGAATGGGAATAAGGGGTGGGTTACATTGAAATGAATGGGATATCCTATGAAATGAATGGGAATAAGGGGTGGGTTACATTGAAATGAATGGGATATCCTATGAAATGAATGGGAATAAGGGGTGGGTTACATTGAAATGAATGGGATATCCTATGAAAAGAATGGGAATAAGGGATGGGTTACATTGAAATGAATGGGATATCCTATGAAATGAATGGGAATAAGGAATGGGATACATTGAAATGAATGGGAATAAGGGGTGGGTTACATTGAAATGAATGGGATATCCTATGAAATGAATGGGAATAAGGGATAGGTTACATTGAAATGAATGGGATATCCTATGAAATTAATGGGAATAAGGGATGGGATACATTGAAATGAATGGGAATAAGGGATGGGATACATTGAAATGAATGGGAATAAGGGATGGGTTACATTGAAATGAATGGGTTATCCTATGAAATGAATGGGAATAAGGGATGGGATACATTCAAATGAATGGGTTATCCTATGAAATGAATGGGAATAAGGGATCTGTTACATTGAAATGAATGGGATATCCTATGAAATGAATGGGAATAAGGGATCAGTTACATTGAAATGAATGGGATATCCTATGAAATGAATGGGAATAAGGGATGGGATACATTGAAATGAATGGGTTATCCTATGAAATGAATGGGAATAAGGGATGGGATACATTGAAATGAATGGGTTATCCTATGAAATGAATGGGAATAATGGATCTGTTACATTGAAATGAATGGGATATCCTATGAAATGAATGGGAATAAGGGATCAGTTACATTGAAATGAATGGGATATCCTATGAAATGAATGGGAATAAGGGGTGGGTTACATTGAAATGAATGGGATATCCTATGAAATGAATGGGAATAAGGGATCTGTTACATTGAAATGAATGGGATATCCTATGAAATGAATGGGAATAAGGGATGGGATACATTGAAATGAATGGGATATCCTATGAAATGAATGGGAATAAGGGATGGGTTACATTGAAATGAATGGGATATCCTATGAAATGAATGGGAATAAGGGGCGGGTTACATTGAAATGAATGGGATATCCTATGAAATGAATGGGAATAAGGGGTGGGATACATTGAAATGAATGGGATATCCTATGAAATGAATGGGAATAAGGGATGGGTTACATTGAAATGAATGGGATCTCCTATGAAATGAATGGGAATAAGGGATCTGTTACATTGAAATGAATGGGATATCCTATGAAATGAATGGGAATAAGGGATGGGATACATTGAAATGAATGGGATATCCTATGAAATTAATGGGAATAAGGGATGGGATACATTGAAATGAATGGGTTATCCTATGAAATGAATGGGAATAAGGGATGGGATACATTGAAATGAATGGGTTATCCTATTAAATGAATGGGAATAAGGGATCTGTTACATTGAAATGAATGGGATCTCCTATGAAATGAATGGGAATAAGGGATCTGTTACATTGAAATGAATGGGATATCCTATGAAATGAATGGGCATAAGGGATGGGATACATTGAAATGAATGGGATATCCTATGAAATGAATGGGAATAAGGGATGGGTTACATTGAAATGAATGGGATATCCTATGAAAAGAATGGGAATAAGGGATGGGTTACATTGAAATGAATGGGATATCCTATGAAATGAATGGGAATAAGGAATGGGATACATTGAAATGAATGGGAATAAGGGGTGGGTTACATTGAAATGAATGGGATATCCTATGAAATGAATGGGAATAAGGGATAGGTTACATTGAAATGAATGGGATATCCTATGAAATTAATGGGAATAAGGGATGGGATACATTGAAATGAATGGGAATAAGGGATGGGATACATTGAAATGAATGGGAATAAGGGATGGGTTACATTGAAATGAATGGGTTATCCTATGAAATGAATGGGAATAAGGGATGGGATACATTCAAATGAATGGGTTATCCTATGAAATGAATGGGAATAAGGGATCTGTTACATTGAAATGAATGGGATATCCTATGAAATGAATGGGAATAAGGGATCAGTTACATTGAAATGAATGGGATATCCTATGAAATGAATGGGAATAAGGGATGGGATACATTGAAATGAATGGGTTATCCTATGAAATGAATGGGAATAAGGGATGGGATACATTGAAATGAATGGGTTATCCTATGAAATGAATGGGAATAATGGATCTGTTACATTGAAATGAATGGGATATCCTATGAAATGAATGGGAATAAGGGATCAGTTACATTGAAATGAATGGGATATCCTATGAAATGAATGGGAATAAGGGGTGGGTTACATTGAAATGAATGGGATATCCTATGAAATGAATGGGAATAAGGGATCTGTTACATTGAAATGAATGGGATATCCTATGAAATGAATGGGAATAAGGGATGGGATACATTGAAATGAATGGGATATCCTATGAAATGAATGGGAATAAGGGATGGGTTACATTGAAATGAATGGGATATCCTATGAAATGAATGGGAATAAGGGGCGGGTTACATTGAAATGAATGGGATATCCTATGAAATGAATGGGAATAAGGGATGGGATACATTGAAATGAATGGGATATCCTATGAAATGAATGGGAATAAGGGATGGGTTACATTGAAATGAATGGGATCTCCTATGAAATGAATGGGAATAAGGGATCTGTTACATTGAAATGAATGGGATATCCTATGAAATGAATGGGAATAAGGGATGGGATACATTGAAATGAATGGGATATCCTATGAAATTAATGGGAATAAGGGATGGGATACATTGAAATGAATGGGTTATCCTATGAAATGAATGGGAATAAGGGATGGGATACATTGAAATGAATGGGTTATCCTATGAAATGAATGGGAATAAGGGATCTGTTACATTGAAATGAATGGGATCTCCTATGAAATGAATGGGAATAAGGGATCTGTTACATTGAAATGAATGGGATATCCTATGAAATGAATGGGCATAAGGGATGGGATACATTGAAATGAATGGGATATCCTATGAAATGAATGGGAATAAGGGATGGGTTACATTGAAATGAATGGGATATCCTATGAAATGAATGGGAATAAGGGATCAGTTACATTGAAATGAATGGGATATCCTATTAAATGAATGGGAATAAGGGATCTGTTACATTGAAATGAATGGGATATCCTATGAAATGAATGGGAATAAGGGATCTGTTACATTGAAATGAATGGGATATCCTATGAAATGAATGGGATTAAGGGATGGGTTACATTGAAATGAATGGGATATCCTATGAAATGAATGGGAATAAGGGATGGGTTACATTGAAATGAATGGGATATCTTATGAAATTAATGGGAATAAGGGGTGGGATACATTGAAATGAATGGGATATCCTATGAAATGAATGGGAATAAGGGATGGGATACATTGAAATGAATGGGATATCCTATGAAATGAATGGGAATAAGGGGAGGGTTACATTGAAATGAATGGGATATCCTATGAAATGAATGGGAATAAGGGATCTGTTACATTGAAATGAATGGGATATCCTATGAAATGAATGGGAATAAGGGGTGGGTTACATTGAAATGAATGGGATATCCTATGAAATGAATGGGAATAAGGGATCTGTTACATTGAAATGAATGGGATATCCTATGAAATGAATGGGAATAAGGGATGGGTTACATTGAAATGAATGGGATATCCTATGAAATGAATGGGAATAAGGGATGGGATACATTGAAATGAATGGGATATCCTATGAAATGAATGGGAATAAGGGGTGGGTTACATTGAAATGAATGGGATATCCTATGAAATGAATGGGAATAAGGGATGGGATACATTGAAATGAATGGGATATCCTATGAAATGAATGGGAATAAGGGATGGGTTACATTGAAATGAATGGGATCTCCTATGAAATGAATGGGAATAAGGGATCTGTTACATTGAAATGAATGGGATATCCTATGAAATGAATGGGAATAAGGGATGGGATACATTGAAATGAATGGGATATCCTATGAAATTAATGGGAATAAGGGATGGGATACATTGAAATGAATGGGTTATCCTATGAAATGAATGGGAATAAGGGATGGGATACATTGAAATGAATGGGTTATCCTATGAAATGAATGGGAATAAGGGATCTGTTACATTGAAATGAATGGGATCTCCTATGAAATGAATGGGAATAAGGGATCTGTTACATTGAAATGAATGGGATATCCTATGAAATGAATGGGCATAAGGGATGGGATACATTGAAATGAATGGGATATCCTATGAAATGAATGGGAATAAGGGATGGGTTACATTGAAATGAATGGGATATCCTATGAAATGAATGGGAATAAGGGATCAGTTACATTGAAATGAATGGGATATCCTATTAAATGAATGGGAATAAGGGATCTGTTACATTGAAATGAATGGGATATCCTATGAAATGAATGGGAATAAGGGATCTGTTACATTGAAATGAATGGGATATCCTATGAAATGAATGGGATTAAGGGATGGGTTACATTGAAATGAATGGGATATCCTATGAAATGAATGGGAATAAGGGATGGGTTACATTGAAATGAATGGGATATCTTATGAAATTAATGGGAATAAGGGGTGGGATACATTGAAATGAATGGGATATCCTATGAAATGAATGGGAATAAGGGATGGGATACATTGAAATGAATGGGATATCCTATGAAATGAATGGGAATAAGGGGAGGGTTACATTGAAATGAATGGGATATCCTATGAAATGAATGGGAATAAGGGATCTGTTACATTGAAATGAATGGGATATCCTATGAAATGAATGGGAATAAGGGGTGGGTTACATTGAAATGAATGGGATATCCTATGAAATGAATGGGAATAAGGGATCTGTTACATTGAAATGAATGGGATATCCTATGAAATGAATGGGAATAAGGGATGGGTTACATTGAAATGAATGGGATATCCTATGAAATGAATGGGAATAAGGGATGGGATACATTGAAATGAATGGGATATCCTATGAAATGAATGGGAATAAGGGATGGGTTACATTGAAATGAATGGGATATCCTATGAAATGAATGGGAATAAGGGATGGGTTACATTGAAATGAATGGGATATCCTATGAAATGAATGGGAATAAGGGATCTGTTACATTGAAATGAATGGGAATAAGGGGTGGGTTACATTGAAATGAATGGGATATCCTATGAAATGAATGGGAATAAGGGATGGGTTACATTGAAATGAATGGGATATCCTATGAAATGAATGGGAATAAGGGATGGGTTACATTGAAATGAATGGGATATCCTATGAAATGAATGGGAATAAGGGATGGGTTACATTGAAATGAATGGGATCTCCTATGAAATGAATGGGAATAAGGGATCTGTTACATTGAAATGAATGGGATATCCTATGAAATGAATGGGAATAAGGGATGGGTTACATTGAAATGAATGGGAAAAAGGGGTGGGTTACATTGAAATGAATGGGATATCCTAGGAAATGAATGGGAATAAGGGGTGGGTTACATTGAAATGAATAGGATATCCTATGAAATGAATGGGAATAAGGGATGGGTTACATTGAAATGAATGGGATATCCTATGAAATGAATGGGAATAAGGGGTGGGTTACATTGAAATGAATGGGATATCCTATGAAATGAATGGGAATAAGGGGTGGGTTACATTGAAATGAATGGGATATCCTATGAAATGAATGGGAATAAGGGGTGGGTTACATTGAAATGAATGGGATATCCTATGAAAAGAATGGGAATAAGGGATGGGTTACATTGAAATGAATGGGATATCCTATGAAATGAATGGGAATAAGGAATGGGATACATTGAAATGAATGGGAATAAGGGGTGGGTTACATTGAAATGAATGGGATATCCTATGAAATGAATGGGAATAAGGGATAGGTTACATTGAAATGAATGGGATATCCTATGAAATTAATGGGAATAAGGGATGGGATACATTGAAATGAATGGGAATAAGGGATGGGATACATTGAAATGAATGGGAATAAGGGATGGGTTACATTGAAATGAATGGGTTATCCTATGAAATGAATGGGAATAAGGGATGGGAAACATTCAAATGAATGGGTTATCCTATGAAATGAATGGGAATAAGGGATCTGTTACATTGAAATGAATGGGATATCCTATGAAATGAATGGGAATAAGGGATCAGTTACATTGAAATGAATGGGATATCCTATGAAATGAATGGGAATAAGGGATGGGATACATTGAAATGAATGGGTTATCCTATGAAATGAATGGGAATAAGGGATGGGATACATTGAAATGAATGGGTTATCCTATGAAATGAATGGGAATAATGGATCTGTTACATTGAAATGAATGGGATATCCTATGAAATGAATGGGAATAAGGGATCAGTTACATTGAAATGAATGGGATATCCTATGAAATGAATGGGAATAAGGGGTGGGTTACATTGAAATGAATGGGATATCCTATGAAATGAATGGGAATAAGGGATCTGTTACATTGAAATGAATGGGATATCCTATGAAATGAATGGGAATAAGGGATGGGATACATTGAAATGAATGGGATATCCTATGAAATGAATGGGAATAAGGGATGGGTTACATTGAAATGAATGGGATATCCTATGAAATGAATGGGAATAAGGGGCGGGTTACATTGAAATGAATGGGATATCCTATGAAATGAATGGGAATAAGGGGTGGGATACATTGAAATGAATGGGATATCCTATGAAATGAATGGGAATAAGGGATGGGTTACATTGAAATGAATGGGATCTCCTATGAAATGAATGGGAATAAGGGATCTGTTACATTGAAATGAATGGGATATCCTATGAAATGAATGGGAATAAGGGATGGGATACATTGAAATGAATGGGATATCCTATGAAATTAATGGGAATAAGGGATGGGATACATTGAAATGAATGGGTTATCCTATGAAATGAATGGGAATAAGGGATGGGATACATTGAAATGAATGGGTTATCCTATGAAATGAATGGGAATAAGGGATCTGTTACATTGAAATGAATGGGATCTCCTATGAAATGAATGGGAATAAGGGATCTGTTACATTGAAATGAATGGGATATCCTATGAAATGAATGGGCATAAGGGATGGGATACATTGAAATGAATGGGATATCCTATGAAATGAATGGGAATAAGGGATGGGTTACATTGAAATGAATGGGATATCCTATGAAAAGAATGGGAATAAGGGATGGGTTACATTGAAATGAATGGGATATCCTATGAAATGAATGGGAATAAGGAATGGGATACATTGAAATGAATGGGAATAAGGGGTGGGTTACATTGAAATGAATGGGATATCCTATGAAATGAATGGGAATAAGGGATAGGTTACATTGAAATGAATGGGATATCCTATGAAATTAATGGGAATAAGGGATGGGATACATTGAAATGAATGGGAATAAGGGATGGGATACATTGAAATGAATGGGAATAAGGGATGGGTTACATTGAAATGAATGGGTTATCCTATGAAATGAATGGGAATAAGGGATGGGATACATTCAAATGAATGGGTTATCCTATGAAATGAATGGGAATAAGGGATCTGTTACATTGAAATGAATGGGATATCCTATGAAATGAATGGGAATAAGGGATCAGTTACATTGAAATGAATGGGATATCCTATGAAATGAATGGGAATAAGGGATGGGATACATTGAAATGAATGGGTTATCCTATGAAATGAATGGGAATAAGGGATGGGATACATTGAAATGAATGGGTTATCCTATGAAATGAATGGGAATAATGGATCTGTTACATTGAAATGAATGGGATATCCTATGAAATGAATGGGAATAAGGGATCAGTTACATTGAAATGAATGGGATATCCTATGAAATGAATGGGAATAAGGGGTGGGTTACATTGAAATGAATGGGATATCCTATGAAATGAATGGGAATAAGGGATCTGTTACATTGAAATGAATGGGATATCCTATGAAATGAATGGGAATAAGGGATGGGATACATTGAAATGAATGGGATATCCTATGAAATGAATGGGAATAAGGGATGGGTTACATTGAAATGAATGGGATATCCTATGAAATGAATGGGAATAAGGGGCGGGTTACATTGAAATGAATGGGATATCCTATGAAATGAATGGGAATAAGGGGTGGGATACATTGAAATGAATGGGATATCCTATGAAATGAATGGGAATAAGGGATGGGTTACATTGAAATGAATGGGATCTCCTATGAAATGAATGGGAATAAGGGATCTGTTACATTGAAATGAATGGGATATCCTATGAAATGAATGGGAATAAGGGATGGGATACATTGAAATGAATGGGATATCCTATGAAATTAATGGGAATAAGGGATGGGATACATTGAAATGAATGGGTTATCCTATGAAATGAATGGGAATAAGGGATGGGATACATTGAAATGAATGGGTTATCCTATGAAATGAATGGGAATAAGGGATCTGTTACATTGAAATGAATGGGATCTCCTATGAAATGAATGGGAATAAGGGATCTGTTACATTGAAATGAATGGGATATCCTATGAAATGAATGGGCATAAGGGATGGGATACATTGAAATGAATGGGATATCCTATGAAATGAATGGGAATAAGGGATGGGTTACATTGAAATGAATGGGATATCCTATGAAATGAATGGGAATAAGGGATCAGTTACATTGAAATGAATGGGATATCCTATTAAATGAATGGGAATAAGGGATCTGTTACATTGAAATGAATGGGATATCCTATGAAATGAATGGGAATAAGGGATCTGTTACATTGAAATGAATGGGATATCCTATGAAATGAATGGGATTAAGGGATGGGTTACATTGAAATGAATGGGATATCCTATGAAATGAATGGGAATAAGGGATGGGTTACATTGAAATGAATGGGATATCTTATGAAATTAATGGGAATAAGGGGTGGGATACATTGAAATGAATGGGATATCCTATGAAATGAATGGGAATAAGGGATGGGATACATTGAAATGAATGGGATATCCTATGAAATGAATGGGAATAAGGGGAGGGTTACATTGAAATGAATGGGATATCCTATGAAATGAATGGGAATAAGGGATCTGTTACATTGAAATGAATGGGATATCCTATGAAATGAATGGGAATAAGGGGTGGGTTACATTGAAATGAATGGGATATCCTATGAAATGAATGGGAATAAGGGATCTGTTACATTGAAATGAATGGGATATCCTATGAAATGAATGGGAATAAGGGATGGGTTACATTGAAATGAATGGGATATCCTATGAAATGAATGGGAATAAGGGATGGGATACATTGAAATGAATGGGATATCCTATGAAATGAATGGGAATAAGGGATGGGTTACATTGAAATGAATGGGATATCCTATGAAATGAATGGGAATAAGGGATGGGTTACATTGAAATGAATGGGATATCCTATGAAATGAATGGGAATAAGGGATCTGTTACATTGAAATGAATGGGAATAAGGGGTGGGTTACATTGAAATGAATGGGATATCCTATGAAATGAATGGGAATAAGGGATGGGTTACATTGAAATGAATGGGATATCCTATGAAATGAATGGGAATAAGGGATGGGTTACATTGAAATGAATGGGATATCCTATGAAATGAATGGGAATAAGGGATGGGTTACATTGAAATGAATGGGATCTCCTATGAAATGAATGGGAATAAGGGATCTGTTACATTGAAATGAATGGGATATCCTATGAAATGAATGGGAATAAGGGATGGGTTACATTGAAATGAATGGGATATCCTATGAAATGAATGGGAATAAGGGGTGGGATACATTGAAATGAATGGGATATCCTATGAAATGAATGGGAATAAGGGATGGGATACATTGAAATGAATGGGATATCCTATGAAATGAATGGGAATAAGGGATGGGATACATTGAAATGAATGGGATATCCTATGAAATTAATGGGAATAAGGGATGGGATACATTGAAATGAATGGGTTATCCTATGAAATGAATGGGAATAAGGGATGGGATACATTGAAATGAATGGGTTATCCTATGAAATGAATGGGAATAAGGGATCTGTTACATTGAAATGAATGGGATCTCCTATGAAATGAATGGGAATAAGGGATGGGATACATTGAAATGAATGGGATATCCTATGAAATGAATGGGAATAAGGGATGGGTTACATTGAAATGAATGGGATATCCTATGAAATGAATGGGAATAAGGGATCAGTTACATTGAAATGAATGGGATATCCTATGAAATGAATGGGAATAAGGGATCTGTTACATTGAAATGAATGGGATATCCTATGAAATGAATGGGAATAAGGGATCTGTTACATTGAAATGAATGGGATATCCTATGAAATGAATGGGAATAAGGGATGGGTTACATTGAAATGAATGGGATATCCTATGAAATGAATGGGAATAAGGGATGGGTTACATTGAAATGAATGGGATATCTTATGAAATGAATGGGAATAAGGGGTGGGATACATTGAAATGAATGGGATATCCTATGAAATGAATGGGAATAAGGGATGGGATACATTGAAATGAATGGGATATCCTATGAAATGAATGGGAATAAGGGGAGGGTTACATTGAAATGAATGGGATATCCTATGAAATGAATGGGAATAAGGGATCTGTTACATTGAAATGAATGGGATATCCTATGAAATGAATGGGAATAAGGGGTGGGTTACATTGAAATGAATGGGATATCCTATGAAATGAATGGGAATAAGGGATCTGTTACATTGAAATGAATGGGATATCCTATGAAATGAATGGGAATAAGGGATGGGTTACATTGAAATGAATGGGATATCCTATGAAATGAATGGGAATAAGGGATGGGATACATTGAAATGAATGGGATATCCTATGAAATGAATGGGAATAAGGGATGGGTTACATTGAAATGAATGGGATATCCTATGAAATGAATGGGAATAAGGGATGGGTTACATTGAAATGAATGGGTTATCCTATGAAATGAATGGGAATAAGGGATCTGTTACATTGAAATGAATGGGATATCCTATGAAATGAATGGGAATAAGGGATGGGTTACATTGAAATGAATGGGATATCTTATGAAATGAATGGGAATAAGGGGTGGGATACATTGAAATGAATGGGATATCCTATGAAATGAATGGGAATAAGGGATGGGATACATTGAAATGAATGAGATATCCTATGAAATGAATGGGAATAAGGGGAGGGTTACATTGAAATGAATGGGATATCCTATGAAATGAATGGGAATAAGGGATCTGTTACATTGAAATGAATGGGATATCCTATGAAATGAATGGGAATAAGGGATGGGTTACATTGAAATGAATGGGATATCCTATGAAATGAATGGGAATAAGGGATGGGATACATTGAAATGAATGGGATATCCTATGAAATGAATGGGAATAAGGGATGGGTTACATTGAAATGAATGGGATATCCTATGAAATGAATGGGAATAAGGGATGTTACATTGAAATGAATGGGATATCCTATGAAATGAATGGGAATAAGGGGAGGGTTACATTGAAATGAATGGGTTATCCTATGAAATGAATGGGAATAAGGGATGGGATACATTGAAATGAATGCGATATCCTATGAAATTAATGGGAATAAGGGATGGGATACATTGAAATGAATGGGTTATCCTATGAAATGAATGGGAATAAGGGATGGGATACATTGAAATGAATGGGTTATCCTATGAAATGAATGGGAATAAGGGATCTGTTACATTGAAATGAATGGGATCTCCTATGAAATGAATGGGAATAAGTGATCTGTTACATTGAAATGAATGGGATATCCTATGAAATGAATGGGAATAAGGGATGGGATACATTGAAATGAATGGGATATCCTATGAAATGAATGGGAATAAGGGATGGGTTACATTGAAATGAATGGGATATCCTATGAAATGAATGGGAATAAGTGATCAGTTACATTGAAATGAATGGGATATCCTATTAAATGAATGGGAATAAGGGATCTGTTACATTGAAATGAATGGGATATCCTATGAAATGAATGGGAATAAGGGATCTGTTACATTGAAATGAATGGGATATCCTATGAAATGAATGGGATTAAGGGATGGGTTACATTGAAATGAATGGGATATCCTATGAAATGAATGGGAATAAGGGATGGGTTACATTGAAATGAATGGGATATCTTATGAAATGAATGGGAATAAGGGGTGGGATACATTGAAATGAATGGGATATCCTATGAAATGAATGGGAATAAGGGATGGGATACATTGAAATGAATGGGATATCCTATGAAATGAATGGGAATAAGGGGAGGGTTACATTGAAATGAATGGGATATCCTATGAAATGAATGGGAATAAGGGATCTGTTACATTGAAATGAATGGGATATCCTATGAAATGAATGGGAATAAGGGGTGGGTTACATTGAAATGAATGGGATATCCTATGAAATGAATGGGAATAAGGGATCTGTTACATTGAAATGAATGGGATATATTATGAAATGAATGGGAATAAGGGATGGGTTACATTGAAATGAATGGGTTATCCTATGAAATGAATGGGAATAAGGGATCTGTTACATTGAAATGAATGGGATATCCTATGAAATGAATGGGAATAAGGGATGGGTTACATTGAAATGAATGGGATATCTTATGAAATGAATGGGAATAAGGGGTGGGATACATTGAAATGAATGGGATATCCTATGAAATGAATGGGAATAAGGGATGGGATACATTGAAATGAATGGGATATCCTATGAAATGAATGGGAATAAGGGATCTGTTACATTGAAATGAATGGGATATCCTATGAAATGAATGGGAATAAGGGATGGGTTACATTGAAATGAATGGGATATCCTATGAAATGAATGGGAATAAGGGATGGGATACATTGAAATGAATGGGATATCCTATGAAATGAATGGGAATAAGGGATGGGTTACATTGAAATGAATGGGATATCCTATGAAATGAATGGGAATAAGGGATGTTACATTGAAATGAATGGGATATCCTATGAAATGAATGGGAATAAGGGGAGGGTTACATTGAAATGAATGGGTTATCCTATGAAATGAATGGGAATAAGGGATGGGATACATTGAAATGAATGGGATATCCTATGAAATTAATGGGAATAAGGGATGGGATACATTGAAATGAATGGGTTATCCTATGAAATGAATGGGAATAAGGGATGGGATACATTGAAATGAATGGGTTATCCTATGAAATGAATGGGAATAAGGGATCTGTTACATTGAAATGAATGGGATCTCCTATGAAATGAATGGGAATAAGGGATCTGTTACATTGAAATGAATGGGATATCCTATGAAATGAATGGGAATAAGGGATGGGATACATTGAAATGAATGGGATATCCTATGAAATGAATGGGAATAAGGGATGGGTTACATTGAAATGAATGGGATATCCTATGAAATGAATGGGAATAAGGGATCAGTTACATTGAAATGAATGGGATATCCTATTAAATGAATGGGAATAAGGGATCTGTTACATTGAAATGAATGGGATATCCTATGAAATGAATGGGAATAAGGGATCTGTTACATTGAAATGAATGGGATATCCTATGAAATGAATGGGATTAAGGGATGGGTTACATTGAAATGAATGGGATATCCTATGAAATGAATGGGAATAAGGGATGGGTTACATTGAAATGAATGGGATATCTTATGAAATGAATGGGAATAAGGGGTGGGATACATTGAAATGAATGGGATATCCTATGAAATGAATGGGAATAAGGGATGGGATACATTGAAATGAATGGGATATCCTATGAAATGAATGGGAATAAGGGGAGGGTTACATTGAAATGAATGGGATATCCTATGAAATGAATGGGAATAAGGGATCTGTTACATTGAAATGAATGGGATATCCTATGAAATGAATGGGAATAAGGGGTGGGTTACATTGAAATGAATGGGATATCCTATGAAATGAATGGGAATAAGGGATCTGTTACATTGAAATGAATGGGATATCCTATGAAATGAATGGGAATAAGGGATGGGTTACATTGAAATGAATGGGATATCCTATGAAATGAATGGGAATAAGGGATGGGATACATTGAAATGAATGGGATATCCTATGAAATGAATGGGAATAAGGGATGGGTTACATTGAAATGAATGGGATATCCTATGAAATGAATGGGAATAAGGGATGGGTTACATTGAAATGAATGGGATATCCTATGAAATGAATGGGAATAAGGGATCTGTTACATTGAAATGAATGGGAATAAGGGGTGGGTTACATTGAAATGAATGGGATATC
Organism: Ascaphus truei; assembly: GCF_040206685.1. NCBI lineage: Eukaryota > Metazoa > Chordata > Amphibia > Anura > Ascaphidae > Ascaphus > Ascaphus truei. Next base: position 20,083 of record NW_027453890.1, on the reverse strand, counting down.
CTATGAAATGAATGGGAATAAGGGATGGGTTACATTGAAATGAATGGGATATCCTATGAAATGAATGGGAATAAGGGATGGGTTACATTGAAATGAATGGGATATCCTATGAAATGAATGGGAATAAGGGGTGGGATACATTGAAATGAATGGGATCTCCTATGAAATGAATGGGAATAAGGGGTGGGATACATTGAAATGAATGGGATCTCCTATGAAATGAATGGGAATAAGGGATCTGTTACATTGAAATGAATGGGATATCCTATGAAATGAATGAGAATAAGGGATGGGTTACATTGAAATGAATGGGAATAAGGGGTGGGATACATTGAAATGAATGGGGTATCCTATGAAATGAATGGGAATAAGGGATGGGATACATTGAAATGAATGGGATATCCTATGAAATGAATGGGAATAAGGGATGGGATACATTGAAATGAATGGGATATCCTATGAAATGAATGGGAATAAGGGATGGGTTACATTGAAATGAATGGGATATCCTATGAAATGAATGGGAATAAGGGATGGGATACATTGAAATGAATGGGATATCCTATGAAATGAATGGGAATAAGGAATGGGATACATTGAAATGAATGGGATATCCTATGAAATGAATGGGAATAAGGGATGGGATACATTGAAATGAATGGGTTATCCTATGAAATGAATGGGAATAAGGGATCTCTGTTACATTGAAATGAATGGGAATAAGGGGTGGGTTACATTGAAATGAATGGGATATCCTATGAAATGAATGGGAATAAGGGATGGGATACATTGAAATGAATGGGATATCCTATGAAATGAATGGGAATAAGGGATGGGATACATTGAAATGAATGGGATATCCTACAGTATGAAATGAATGGGAATAAGGGATGGGTTACATTGAAATGAATGGGTTATCCTATGAAATGAATGGGAATAAGGGATCTGTTACATTGAAATGAATGGGATATCCTATGAAATGAATGGGAATAAGGGATGGGATACATTGAAATGAATGGGATATCCTATGAAATGAATGGGAATAAGGGATGGGTTACATTGAAATGAATGGGATATCCTATGAAATGAATGGGAATAAGGAGTGGGATACATTGAAATGAATGGGAATAAGGGATGGGTTACATTGAAATGAATGGGTTATCCTATGAAATGAATGGGAATAGGGTATGGGATACATTGAAATGAATGGGAATAAGGGGTGGGTTACATTGAAATGAATGGGATATCCTATGAAATGAATGGGAATAAGGGGTGGGATACATTGAAATGAATGGGATATACTATGAAATGAATGGGAATAAGGGATGGGATACATTGAAATGAATGGGATATCCTATGAAATGAATGGGAATAAGGGATGGGTTACATTGAAATGAATGGGTTATCCTATGAAATGAATGGGAATAAGGGATGGGATACATTGAAATGAATGGGATATCCTATTAAATGAATGGGAATAAGGGATGGGTTACATTGAAATGAATGGGAATAAGGGGTGGGTTACATTGAAATGAATGGGATATCCTATGAAATGAATGGGAATAAGGGATGGGTTACATTGAAATGAATGGGATCTCCTATGAAATGAATGGGAATAAGGGATCTGTTACATTGAAATGAATGGGATATCCTATGAAATGAATGGGAATAAGGGATGGGTTACATTGAAATGAATGGGATATCCTATGAAATGAATGGGAATAAGGGATGGGATACATTGAAATGAATGGGATATCCTATGAAATGAATGGGAATAAGGGATGGGTTACATTGAAATGAATGGGATATCCTATGAAATGAATGGGAATAAGGGATGGGATACATTGAAATGAATGGGTTATCCTATGAAATGAATGGGAATAAGGGATGGGATACATTGAAATGAATGGGTTATCCTATGAAATGAATGGGAATAAGGGATCTGTTACATTGAAATGAATGGGATATCCTATGAAATGAATGGGAATAAGGGATCAGTTACATTGAAATGAATGGGATATCCTATGAAATGAATGGGAATAAGGGGTGGGTTACATTGAAATGAATGGGATATCCTATGAAATGAATGGGAATAAGGGATCTGTTACATTGAAATGAATGGGATATCCTATGAAATGAATGGGAATAAGGGATGGGATACATTGAAATGAATGGGATATCCTATGAAATGAATGGGAATAAGGGATGGGTTACATTGAAATGAATGGGATATCCTATGAAATGAATGGGAATAAGGGGTGGGTTACATTGAAATGAATGGGATATCCTATGAAATGAATGGGAATAAGGGGTGGGATACATTGAAATGAATGGGATATCCTATGAAATGAATGGGAATAAGGGATGGGTTACATTGAAATGAATGGGATCTCCTATGAAATGAATGGGAATAAGGGATCTGTTACATTGAAATGAATGGGATATCCTATGAAATGAATGGGAATAAGGGGTGGGTTACATTGAAATGAATGGGATATCCTATGAAATGAATGGGAATAAGGGGTGGGATACATTGAAATGAATGGGATATCCTATGAAATGAATGGGAATAAGGGGTGGGTTACATTGAAATGAATGGGATATCCTATGAAATGAATGGGAATAAGGGATGGGATACATTGAAATGAATGGGATATCCTATGAAATGAATGGGAATAAGGGATGGGTTACATTGAAATGAATGGGATATCGTATGAAATGAATGGGAATAAGGGATGGGATACATTGAAATGAATGGGATATCCTATGAAATGAATGGGAATAAGGGATGGGATACATTGAAATGAATGGGATATCCTATGAAATTAATGGGAATAAGGGGTGGGTTACATTGAAATGAATGGGATATCCTATGAAATGAATGGGAATAAGGGATGGGATACATTGAAATGAATGGGTTATCCTATGAAATGAATGGGAATAAGGGATGGGTTACATTGAAATGAATGGGATATCCTATGAAATGAATGGGAATAATGGATCTGTTACATTGAAATGAATGGGATCTCCTATGAAATGAATGGGAATAAGGGATGGGATACATTGAAATGAATGGGTTATCCTATGAAATGAATGGGAATAAGGGATGGGATACATTGAAATGAATGGGATATCCTATGAAATGAATGGGAATAAGGGATGGGATACATTGAAATGAATGGGTTATCCTATGAAATGAATGGGAATAAGGGATGGGTTACATTGAAATGAATGGGATATCCTATGAAATGAATGGGAATAAGGGATCTGTTACATTGAAATGAATGAGATATCCTATGAAATGAATGGGAATAAGGGATGGGTTACATTGAAATGAATGGGTTATCCTATGAAATGAATGGGAATAAGGGATGGGATACATTGAAATGAATGGGAATAAGGGGTGGGTTACATTGAAATGAATGGGATATCCTATGAAATGAATGGGAATAAGGGGTGGGATACATTGAAATGAATGGGATATCCTATGAAATGAATGGGAATAAGGGACGGGATACATTGAAATGAATGGGATATCCTATGAAATGAATGGGAATAAGGGATGGGTTACATTGAAATGAATGGGATATCCTATGAAATGAATGGGAATAAGGGATGGGTTACATTGAAATGAATGGGATCTCCTATGAAATGAATGGGAATAAGGGATCTGTTACATTGAAATGAATGGGATATCCTATGAAATGAATGGGAATAAGGGATATGTTACATTGAAATGAATGGGATATCCTATGAAATGAATGGGAATAAGGGATGGGTTACATTGAAATGAATGGGATATCCTATGAAATGAATGGGAATAAGGGGTGGGATACATTGAAATGAATGGGATATCCTATGAAATGAATGGGAATAAGGGATGGGATACATTGAAATGAATGGGTTATCCTATGAAATGAATGGGAATAAGGGATGGGATACATTGAAATGAATGGGTTATCCTATGAAATGAATGGGAATAAGGGATCTGTTACATTGAAATGAATGGGATCTCCTATGAAATGAATGGGAATAAGGGATCTGTTACATTGAAATGAATGGGATATCCTATGAAATGAATGGGAATAAGGGATGGGATACATTGAAATGAATGGGATATCCTATGAAATGAATGGGAATAAGGGATGGGTTACATTGAAATGAATGGGATATCCTATGAAATGAATGGGAATAAGGGATCAGTTACATTGAAATGAATGGGATATCCTATGAAATGAATGGGAATAAGGGATCTGTTACATTGAAATGAATGGGATATCCTATGAAATGAATGGGAATAAGGGATCTGTTACATTGAAATGAATGGGATCTCCTATGAAATGAATGGGAATAAGGGATCTGTTACATTGAAATGAATGGGATAGCCTATGAAATGAATGGGAATAAGGGATGGGTTACATTGAAATGAATGGGATATCCTATGAAATGAATGGGAATAAGGGGTGGGATACATTGAAATGAATGGGATATCCTATGAAATGAATGGGAATAAGGGATGGGATACATTGAAATGAATGGGATATCCTATGAAATTAATGGGAATAAGGGATGGGATACATTGAAATGAATGGGATATCCTATGAAATGAATGGGAATAAGGGATGGGATACATTGAAATGAATGGGTTATCCTATGAAATGAATGGGAATAAGGGATGGGATACATTGAAATGAATGGGTTATCCTATGAAATGAATGGGAATAAGGGATGTGTTACATTGAAATGAATGGGATCTCCTATGAAATGAATGGGAATAAGGGATCTGTTACATTGAAATGAATGGGATATCCTATGAAATGAATGGGAATAAGGGATGGGATACATTGAAATGAATGGGATATCCTATGAAATGAATGGGAATAAGGGATGGGTTACATTGAAATGAATGGGATATCCTATGAAATGAATGGGAATAAGGGATCAGTTACATTGAAATGAATGGGATATCCTATGAAATGAATGGGAATAAGGGATCTGTTACATTGAAATGAATGGGATATCCTATGAAATGAATGGGAATAAGGGATCTGTTACATTGAAATGAATGGGATATCCTATGAAATGAATGGGAATAAGGGATGGGTTACATTGAAATGAATGGGATATCCTATGAAATGAATGGGAATAAGGGATGGGTTACATTGAAATGAATGGGATATCTTATGAAATGAATGGGAATAAGGGGTGGGATACATTGAAATGAATGGGATATCCTATGAAATGAATGGGAATAAGGGATCTGTTACATTGAAATGAATGGGATCTCCTATGAAATGAATGGGAATAAGGGATCTGTTACATTGAAATGAATGGGATAGCCTATGAAATGAATGGGAATAAGGGATGGGTTACATTGAAATGAATGGGATATCCTATGAAATGAATGGGAATAAGGGATGGGATACATTGAAATGAATGGGATATCCTATGAAATGAATGGGAATAAGGGATGGGATACATTGAAATGAATGGGTTATCCTATGAAATGAATGGGAATAAGGGATGGGATACATTGAAATGAATGGGTTATCCTATGAAATGAATGGGAATAAGGGATGTGTTACATTGAAATGAATGGGATCTCCTATGAAATTAATGGGAATAAGGGATCTGTTACATTGAAATGAATGGGATATCCTATGAAATGAATGGGAATAAGGGATGGGATACATTGAAATGAATGGGATATCCTATGAAATGAATGGGAATAAGGGATGGGTTACATTGAAATGAATGGGATATCCTATGAAATGAATGGGAATAAGGGATCAGTTACATTGAAATGAATGGGATATCCTATGAAATGAATGGGAATAAGGGATCTGTTACATTGAAATGAATGGGATATCCTATGAAATGAATGGGAATAAGGGATCTGTTACATTGAAATGAATGGGATATCCTATGAAATGAATGGGAATAAGGGATGGGTTACATTGAAATGAATGGGATATCCTATGAAATGAATGGGAATAAGGGATGGGTTACATTGAAATGAATGGGATATCTTATGAAATGAATGGGAATAAGGGGTGGGATACATTGAAATGAATGGGATATCTTATGAAATGAATGGGAATAAGGGATGGGATACATTGAAATGAATGGGATATCCTATGAAATGAATGGGAATAAGGGGAGGGTTACATTGAAATGAATGGGATATCCTATGAAATGAATGGGAATAAGGGATCTGTTACATTGAAATGAATGGGATATCCTATGAAATGAATGGGAATAAGGGGTGGGTTACATTGAAATGAATGGGATATCCTATGAAATGAATGGGAATAAGGGATCTGTTACATTGAAATGAATGGGATATCCTATGAAATGAATGGGAACAAGGGATGGGTTACATTGAAATGAATGGGATATCCTATGAAATGAATGGGAATAAGGGATCTGTTACATTGAAATGAATGGGATATCCTATGAAATGAATGGGAATAAGGGACGGGATACATTGAAATGAATGGGATATCCTATGAAATGAATGGGAATAAGGGATGGGTTACATTGAAATGAATGGGATATCCTATGAAATGAATGGGAATAAGGGATGGGTTACATTGAAATGAATGGGATCTCCTATGAAATGAATGGGAATAAGGGATCTGTTACATTGAAATGAATGGGATATCCTATGAAATGAATGGGAATAAGGGATATGTTACATTGAAATGAATGGGATATCCTATGAAATGAATGGGAATAAGGGATGGGTTACATTGAAATGAATGGGATATCCTATGAAATGAATGGGAATAAGGGGTGGGATACATTGAAATGAATGGGATATCCTATGAAATGAATGGGAATAAAGGATGGGATACATTGAAATGAATGGGTTATCTTATGAAATGAATGGGAATAAGGGATGGGATACATTGAAATGAATGGGTTATCCTATGAAATGAATGGGAATAAGGGATCTGTTACATTGAAATGAATGGGATCTCCTATGAAATGAATGGGAATAAGGGATCTGTTACATTGAAATGAATGGGATATCCTATGAAATGAATGGGAATAAGGGATGGGATACATTGAAATGAATGGGATATCCTATGAAATGAATGGGAATAAGGGATGGGTTACATTGAAATGAATGGGATATCCTATGAAATGAATGGGAATAAGGGATCAGTTACATTGAAATGAATGGGATATCCTATGAAATGAATGGGAATAAGGGATCTGTTACATTGAAATGAATGGGATATCCTATGAAATGAATGGGAATAAGGGATCTGTTACATTGAAATGAATGGGATCTCCTATGAAATGAATGGGAATAAGGGATCTGTTACATTGAAATGAATGGGATAGCCTATGAAATGAATGGGAATAAGGGATGGGTTACATTGAAATGAATGGGATATCCTATGAAATGAATGGGAATAAGGGGTGGGATACATTGAAATGAATGGGATATCCTATGAAATGAATGGGAATAAGGGATGGGATACATTGAAATGAATGGGATATCCTATGAAATTAATGGGAATAAGGGATGGGATACATTGAAATGAATGGGATATCCTATGAAATGAATGGGAATAAGGGATGGGATACATTGAAATGAATGGGTTATCCTATGAAATGAATGGGAATAAGGGATGGGATACATTGAAATGAATGGGTTATCCTATGAAATGAATGGGAATAAGGGATGTGTTACATTGAAATGAATGGGATCTCCTATGAAATGAATGGGAATAAGGGATCTGTTACATTGAAATGAATGGGATATCCTATGAAATGAATGGGAATAAGGGATGGGATACATTGAAATGAATGGGATATCCTATGAAATGAATGGGAATAAGGGATGGGTTACATTGAAATGAATGGGATATCCTATGAAATGAATGGGAATAAGGGATCAGTTACATTGAAATGAATGGGATATCCTATGAAATGAATGGGAATAAGGGATCTGTTACATTGAAATGAATGGGATATCCTATGAAATGAATGGGAATAAGGGATCTGTTACATTGAAATGAATGGGATATCCTATGAAATGAATGGGAATAAGGGATGGGTTACATTGAAATGAATGGGATATCCTATGAAATGAATGGGAATAAGGGATGGGTTACATTGAAATGAATGGGATATCTTATGAAATGAATGGGAATAAGGGGTGGGATACATTGAAATGAATGGGATATCCTATGAAATGAATGGGAATAAGGGATCTGTTACATTGAAATGAATGGGATCTCCTATGAAATGAATGGGAATAAGGGATCTGTTACATTGAAATGAATGGGATAGCCTATGAAATGAATGGGAATAAGGGATGGGTTACATTGAAATGAATGGGATATCCTATGAAATGAATGGGAATAAGGGATGGGATACATTGAAATGAATGGGATATCCTATGAAATGAATGGGAATAAGGGATGGGATACATTGAAATGAATGGGATATCCTATGAAATGAATGGGAATAAGGGATGGGATACATTGAAATGAATGGGTTATCCTATGAAATGAATGGGAATAAGGGATGGGATACATTGAAATGAATGGGTTATCCTATGAAATGAATGGGAATAAGGGATGTGTTACATTGAAATGAATGGGATCTCCTATGAAATTAATGGGAATAAGGGATCTGTTACATTGAAATGAATGGGATATCCTATGAAATGAATGGGAATAAGGGATGGGATACATTGAAATGAATGGGATATCCTATGAAATGAATGGGAATAAGGGATGGGTTACATTGAAATGAATGGGATATCCTATGAAATGAATGGGAATAAGGGATCAGTTACATTGAAATGAATGGGATATCCTATGAAATGAATGGGAATAAGGGATCTGTTACATTGAAATGAATGGGATATCCTATGAAATGAATGGGAATAAGGGATCTGTTACATTGAAATGAATGGGATATCCTATGAAATGAATGGGAATAAGGGATGGGTTACATTGAAATGAATGGGATATCCTATGAAATGAATGGGAATAAGGGATGGGTTACATTGAAATGAATGGGATATCTTATGAAATGAATGGGAATAAGGGGTGGGATACATTGAAATGAATGGGATATCTTATGAAATGAATGGGAATAAGGGATGGGATACATTGAAATGAATGGGATATCCTATGAAATGAATGGGAATAAGGGGAGGGTTACATTGAAATGAATGGGATATCCTATGAAATGAATGGGAATAAGGGATCTGTTACATTGAAATGAATGGGATATCCTATGAAATGAATGGGAATAAGGGGTGGGTTACATTGAAATGAATGGGATATCCTATGAAATGAATGGGAATAAGGGATCTGTTACATTGAAATGAATGGGATATCCTATGAAATGAATGGGAACAAGGGATGGGTTACATTGAAATGAATGGGATATCCTATGAAATGAATGGGAATAAGGGATGGGATACATTGAAATGAATGGGATATCCTATGAAATGAATGGGAATAAGGGATGGGTTACATTGAAATGAATGGGATATCCTATGAAATGAATGGGAATAAGGGATGGGTTACATTGAAATGAATGGGTTATCCTATGAAATGAATGGGAATAAGGGATGGGTTACATTGAAATGAATGGGATATCCTATGAAATGAATGGGAATAAGGGATCTGTTACATTGAAATGAATGGGAATAAGGGGTGGGTTACATTGAAATGAATGGGATATCCTATGAAATGAATGGGAATAAGGTATGGGTTACATTGAAATGAATGGGTTATCCTATGAAATGAATGGGAATAAGGGATGTGTTACATTGAAATGAATGGGATCTCCTATGAAATTAATGGGAATAAGGGATCTGTTACATTGAAATGAATGGGATATCCTATGAAATGAATGGGAATAAGGGATGGGTTACATTGAAATGAATGGGATCTCCTATGAAATGAATGGGAATAAGGGATCTGTTACATTGAAATGAATGGGATATCCTATGAAATGAATGGGAATAAGGGATATGTTACATTGAAATGAATGGGATATCCTATGAAATGAATGGGAATAAGGGATGGGTTACATTGAAATGAATGGGATATCCTATGAAATGAATGGGAATAAGGGGTGGGATACATTGAAATGAATGGGATATCCTATGAAATGAATGGGAATAAAGGATGGGATACATTGAAATGAATGGGTTATCTTATGAAATGAATGGGAATAAGGGATGGGATACATTGAAATGAATGGGTTATCCTATGAAATGAATGGGAATAAGGGATCTGTTACATTGAAATGAATGGGATCTCCTATGAAATGAATGGGAATAAGGGATCTGTTACATTGAAATGAATGGGATATCCTATGAAATGAATGGGAATAAGGGATGGGATACATTGAAATGAATGGGATATCCTATGAAATGAATGGGAATAAGGGATGGGTTACATTGAAATGAATGGGATATCCTATGAAATGAATGGGAATAAGGGATCAGTTACATTGAAATGAATGGGATATCCTATGAAATGAATGGGAATAAGGGATCTGTTACATTGAAATGAATGGGATATCCTATGAAATGAATGGGAATAAGGGATCTGTTACATTGAAATGAATGGGATCTCCTATGAAATGAATGGGAATAAGGGATCTGTTACATTGAAATGAATGGGATAGCCTATGAAATGAATGGGAATAAGGGATGGGTTACATTGAAATGAATGGGATATCCTATGAAATGAATGGGAATAAGGGGTGGGATACATTGAAATGAATGGGATATCCTATGAAATGAATGGGAATAAGGGATGGGATACATTGAAATGAATGGGATATCCTATGAAATTAATGGGAATAAGGGATGGGATACATTGAAATGAATGGGATATCCTATGAAATGAATGGGAATAAGGGATGGGATACATTGAAATGAATGGGTTATCCTATGAAATGAATGGGAATAAGGGATGGGATACATTGAAATGAATGGGTTATCCTATGAAATGAATGGGAATAAGGGATGTGTTACATTGAAATGAATGGGATCTCCTATGAAATGAATGGGAATAAGGGATCTGTTACATTGAAATGAATGGGATATCCTATGAAATGAATGGGAATAAGGGATGGGATACATTGAAATGAATGGGATATCCTATGAAATGAATGGGAATAAGGGATGGGTTACATTGAAATGAATGGGATATCCTATGAAATGAATGGGAATAAGGGATCAGTTACATTGAAATGAATGGGATATCCTATGAAATGAATGGGAATAAGGGATCTGTTACATTGAAATGAATGGGATATCCTATGAAATGAATGGGAATAAGGGATCTGTTACATTGAAATGAATGGGATATCCTATGAAATGAATGGGAATAAGGGATGGGTTACATTGAAATGAATGGGATATCCTATGAAATGAATGGGAATAAGGGATGGGTTACATTGAAATGAATGGGATATCTTATGAAATGAATGGGAATAAGGGGTGGGATACATTGAAATGAATGGGATATCCTATGAAATGAATGGGAATAAGGGATCTGTTACATTGAAATGAATGGGATCTCCTATGAAATGAATGGGAATAAGGGATCTGTTACATTGAAATGAATGGGATAGCCTATGAAATGAATGGGAATAAGGGATGGGTTACATTGAAATGAATGGGATATCCTATGAAATGAATGGGAATAAGGGATGGGATACATTGAAATGAATGGGATATCCTATGAAATGAATGGGAATAAGGGATGGGATACATTGAAATGAATGGGATATCCTATGAAATGAATGGGAATAAGGGATGGGATACATTGAAATGAATGGGTTATCCTATGAAATGAATGGGAATAAGGGATGGGATACATTGAAATGAATGGGTTATCCTATGAAATGAATGGGAATAAGGGATGTGTTACATTGAAATGAATGGGATCTCCTATGAAATTAATGGGAATAAGGGATCTGTTACATTGAAATGAATGGGATATCCTATGAAATGAATGGGAATAAGGGATGGGATACATTGAAATGAATGGGATATCCTATGAAATGAATGGGAATAAGGGATGGGTTACATTGAAATGAATGGGATATCCTATGAAATGAATGGGAATAAGGGATCAGTTACATTGAAATGAATGGGATATCCTATGAAATGAATGGGAATAAGGGATCTGTTACATTGAAATGAATGGGATATCCTATGAAATGAATGGGAATAAGGGATCTGTTACATTGAAATGAATGGGATATCCTATGAAATGAATGGGAATAAGGGATGGGTTACATTGAAATGAATGGGATATCCTATGAAATGAATGGGAATAAGGGATGGGTTACATTGAAATGAATGGGATATCTTATGAAATGAATGGGAATAAGGGGTGGGATACATTGAAATGAATGGGATATCTTATGAAATGAATGGGAATAAGGGATGGGATACATTGAAATGAATGGGATATCCTATGAAATGAATGGGAATAAGGGGAGGGTTACATTGAAATGAATGGGATATCCTATGAAATGAATGGGAATAAGGGATGGGTTACATTGAAATGAATGGGATATCCTATGAAATGAATGGGAATAAGGGATGGGTTACATTGAAATGAATGGGTTATCCTATGAAATGAATGGGAATAAGGGATGGGTTACATTGAAATGAATGGGATATCCTATGAAATGAATGGGAATAAGGGATCTGTTACATTGAAATGAATGGGAATAAGGGGTGGGTTACATTGAAATGAATGGGATATCCTATGAAATGAATGGGAATAAGGTATGGGTTACATTGAAATGAATGGGTTATCCTATGAAATGAATGGGAATAAGGGATGGGATACATTGAAATGAATGGGTTATCCTATGAAATGAATGGGAATAAGGGATGTGTTACATTGAAATGAATGGGATCTCCTATGAAATTAATGGGAATAAGGGATCTGTTACATTGAAATGAATGGGATATCCTATGAAATGAATGGGAATAAGGGATGGGATACATTGAAATGAATGGGATATCCTATGAAATGAATGGGAATAAGGGATGGGTTACATTGAAATGAATGGGATATCCTATGAAATGAATGGGAATAAGGGATCAGTTACATTGAAATGAATGGGATATCCTATGAAATGAACGGGAATAAGGGATCTGTTACATTGAAATGAATGGGATATCCTATGAAATGAATGGGAATAAGGGATCTGTTACATTGAAATGAATGGGATATCCTATGAAATGAATGGGAATAAGGGATGGGTTACATTGAAATGAATGGGATATCCTATGAAATGAATGGGAATAAGGGATGGGTTACATTGAAATGAATGGGATATCTTATGAAATGAATGGGAATAAGGGGTGGGATACATTGAAATGAATGGGATATCTTATGAAATGAATGGGAATAAGGGATGGGATACATTGAAATGAATGGGATATCCTATGAAATGAATGGGAATAAGGGGAGGGTTACATTGAAATGAATGGGATATCCTATGAAATGAATGGGAATAAGGGATCTGTTACATTGAAATGAATGGGATATCCTATGAAATGAATGGGAATAAGGGGTGGGTTACATTGAAATGAATGGGATATCCTATGAAATGAATGGGAATAAGGGATCTGTTACATTGAAATGAATGGGATATCCTATGAAATGAATGGGAACAAGGGATGGGTTACATTGAAATGAATGGGATATCCTATGAAATGAATGGGAATAAGGGATGGGATACATTGAAATGAATGGGATATCCTATGAAATGAATGGGAATAAGGGATGGGTTACATTGAAATGAATGGGATATCCTATGAAATGAATGGGAATAAGGGATGGGTTACATTGAAATGAATGGGTTATCCTATGAAATGAATGGGAATAAGGGATGGGTTACATTGAAATGAATGGGATATCCTATGAAATGAATGGGAATAAGGGATCTGTTACATTGAAATGAATGGGAATAAGGGGTGGGTTACATTGAAATGAATGGGATATCCTATGAAATGAATGGGAATAAGGTATGGGTTACATTGAAATGAATGGGATATCCTATGAAATGAATGGGAATAAGGGATGGGTTACATTGAAATGAATGGGATATCCTATGAAATGAATGGGAATAAGGGGTGGGATACATTGAAATGAATGGGATCTCCTATGAAATGAATGGGAATAAGGGGTGGGATACATTGAAATGAATGGGGTATCCTATGAAATGAATGGGAATAAGGGATGGGATACATTGAAATGAATGGGATATCCTATGAAATGAATGGGAATAAGGGATGGGATACATTGAAATGAATGGGATATCCTATGAAATGAATGGGAATAAGGGATGGGTTACATTGAAATGAATGGGATATCCTATGAAATGAATGGGAATAAGGGATGTTACATTGAAATGAATGGGATATCCTATGAAATGAATGGGAATAAGGGGAGGGTTACATTGAAATGAATGGGTTATCCTATGAAATGAATGGGAATAAGGGATGGGATACATTGAAATGAATGGGTTATCCTATGAAATGAATGGGAATAAGGGATGGGATACATTGAAATGAATGGGATATCCTATGAAATGAATGGGAATAAGGGATCTGTTACATTGAAATGAATGGGATATCCTATGAAATGAATGGGAATAAGGGATGGGTTACATTGAAATGAATGGGATATCCTATTAAATGAATGGGAATAAGGGATGGGATACATTGAAATGAATGGGATATCCTATGAAATGAATGGGAATAAGGGATCTGTTACATTGAAATGAATGGGATATCCTATGAAATGAATGGGAATAAGGGGTGGGTTACATTGAAATGAATGGGAATAAGGGGAGGGTTACATTGAAATGAATGGGATATCCTATGAAATGAATGGGAATAAGGGGTGGGATACATTGAAATGAATGGGAATTAGGGATGGGTTACATTGAAATGAATGGGATATCCTATGAAATGAATGGGAATAAGGGATGTTACATTGAAATGAATGGGATATCCTATGAAATGAATGGGAATAAGGGGAGGGTTACATTGAAATGAATGGGTTATCCTATGAAATGAATGGGAATAAGGGATGGGATACATTGAAATGAATGGGTTATCCTATGAAATGAATGGGAATAAGGGATGGGATACATTGAAATGAATGGGATATCCTATGAAATGAATGGGAATAAGGGATCTGTTACATTGAAATGAATGGGATATCCTATGAAATGAATGGGAATAAGGGATGGGTTACATTGAAATGAATGGGATATCCTATGAAATGAATGGGAATAAGGGATGGGATACATTGAAATGAATGGGATATCCTATGAAATGAATGGGAATAAGGGATCTGTTACATTGAAATGAATGGGATATCCTATGAAATGAATGGGAATAAGGGGTGGGTTACATTGAAATGAATGGGAATAAGGGGAGGGTTACATTGAAATGAATGGGATATCCTATGAAATGAATGGGAATAAGGGGTGGGATACATTGAAATGAATGGGAATTAGGGATGGGTTACATTGCATTTAGATTAAAGACATACACAAGTGCCGCCTATCATTACTGCAGAGTACTACAGCTTGCGCTAAACTCCATGTTTGCGGCCTCAGCTCAATGGCGGGTGACTCATCCGCAAAATGCAAATAAATGCAGAGGATTTACAATTAGTTTCTCGTGGTCATGGGAAAAGTAAGTTTTGCTACATCTGTTTGGAGGTGCAGAGGAATGCAACGAGAGGTCAGAGGTGAAAAGGAGGAGGAGACAAGGGGGGAGAGAGAAGGGGGGATGAGAGAAAGAGGGAGGAGAGAGAGAGAGAGAGAAGGGGGAGGAGAGAGAGGGGGAAGGGGGGAGGAGAGAGAGGGGGGAAGGGGTGAGGAGAGAGGGGGGAAGGGGGGAGGAGAGAGGGGGGGAAGGGGGGAGGGGAAGGGGGGAGGAGAGAGGGGGGAGGAGAGAGGGGGGAGGGGGGAGGAGAGAGGGGGGATGAGAGGGAGAGAGGGGGGAGGAGAGAGAAGGGGGGAAGGGGGGAGGGGGGAGGAGAGAGAAGGGGGGAAGGGGGGAGGGGGGAGGAGAGAGAGGGGGGGAAGGGGGAGGAGAGAGGGGGGAAGGGGGAGGAGAGAGGGTGGAAGGGGGAGGAGAGAGAGGGGGAAGGGGGGAGGAGAGAGGGGGGGAAGGGGGGAGGAGAGAGGGGGGGAAGGGGGAGGAGAGAGAGAGAGAAGGGGGGAGGAGAGAGAGAGAAGGGGGGAGGAGAGAGATAGAAGGGGGGAGGAGAGAGATAGAAGGGGGGAGGAGAGAGAGAAGGGGGAAGGAGAGAGAGAGAAGGGGGAAGGAGAGAGAGAGAAGGGGGGAGAAGAGAGAGAGAAGGTGGGAGGAGAGAGAGAGAAGGGGGAAGGAGAGAGAGAGAAGGGGGAAGGAGAGAGAGAGAAGGGGGAAGGAGAGAGAGAAGGGGGAGGAGAGAGAGAGAAGGTGGGAGAAGAGAGAGAGAAGGTGGGAGAAGAGAGAGAGAAGGGGGGAGAAGAGAGAGAGAAGGGGGGAGAAGAGAGAGAGAAGGGGGAAGGAGAGAGAGAGAAGGGGGAAGGAGAGAGAGAAGGGGGAGGAGAGAGAGAGAAGGTGGGAGAAGAGAGAGAGAAGGTGGGAGAAGAGAGAGAGAAGGGGGGAGAAGAGAGAGAGAAGGGGGGAATAGAAGAGAAGGGGGAAGGAGAGAGAGAAGGGGGAAGGAGAGAGAGAAGGGGGAGGAGAGAGAGAGAAGGTGGGAGAAGAGAGAGAGAAGGGGGGAGTAGAGAGAGAGAAGGGCGGAGGAGAGAGAGAGAAGGGGGGAGGAGAGAGAGAAGGGGGAAGGAGAGAGAGAGAAGGGGGAAGGAGAGAGAGAAGGGGGAAGGAGAGAGAGAAGGGGGAGGAGAGAGAGAGAAGGTGGGAGAAGAGAGAGAGAAGGGGGAAGGAGAGAGAGAAGGGGGAGGAGAGAGAGAGAAGGTGGGAGAAGAGAGAGAGAAGGGGGAAGGAGAGAGAGAAGGGGGAAGGAGAGAGAGAAGGGGGGAGGAGAGAGAGAGAAGGGGGGAGGAGAGAGAGAGAAGGGGGGAGGAGAGAGAGAAGGGGGAAGGAGAGAGAGAGAAGGGGGAAGGAGAGAGAGAGAAGGGGGGAGAAGAGAGAGAGAAGGTGGGAGGAGAGAGAGAGAAGGGGGAAGGAGAGAGAGAGAAGGGGGAAGGAGAGAGAGAGAAGGGGGAAGGAGAGAGAGAAGGGGGAGGAGAGAGAGAGAAGGTGGGAGAAGAGAGAGAGAAGGGGGGAGAAGAGAGAGAGAAGGGGGGAGAAGAGAGAGAGAAGGGGTAAGGAGAGAGAGAGAAGGGGGAGGAGAGAGAGAGAAGGTGGGAGAAGAGAGAGAGAAGGTGGGAGAAGAGAGAGAGAAGGTGGGAGAAGAGAGAGAGAAGGGGGGAGAAGAGAGAGAGAAGGGGGGAGGAGAAGAGAAGGGGGAAGGAGAGAGAGAAGGGGGAAGGAGAGAGAGAAGGGGGAGGAGAGAGAGAGAAGGTGGGAGAAGAGAGAGAGAAGGGGGGAGTAGAGAGAGAGAAGGGCGGAGGAGAGAGAGAAGGGGGGAGGAGAGAGAGAAGGGGGAAGGAGAGAGAGAGAAGGGGGAAGGAGAGAGAGAAGGGGGAAGGAGAGAGAGAAGGGGGAGGAGAGAGAGAGAAGGTGGGAGAAGAGAGAGAGAAGGGGGAAGGAGAGAGAGAAGGGGGAGGAGAGAGAGAGAAGGTGGGAGAAGAGAGAGAGAAGGGGGAAGGAGAGAGAGAAGGGGGAGGAGAGTGAGAGAAGGGGGAAGGAGAGAGAGAGAAGGGGGAAGGAGAGAGAGAGAAGGTGGGAGAGAGAGAGAGAAGGGGGAAGGAGAGAGAGAGAAGGGGGAAGGAGAGAGAGAGAAGGGGGGAGGAGAGAGAGAGAAGGGGGGAGGAGAGAGAGAGAAGGGGGGAGGAGAGAGAGAGAAGGGGGGAGGAGAGAGAGAGAAGGGGGAAGGAGAGAGAGAGAAGGGGGAAGGAGAGAGAGAGAAGGTGGGAGAAGAGAGAGAGAAGGGGGAAGGAGAGAGAGAGAAGGGCGGAGGAGAGAGAATAGAGATAAAGTAATACATTTCTCAGCTCACAGGCTCTTACCTCAAACTCATCAAATGGCTCCAGAGTTTCTATCCGCAGCGTCTCACGCATAGGAACCAGAGACAGGGAGAACTCATTCATATCCAGAACTCGGCACCGCTCCCAGCCCTGGGAGAGACACAAACTCAGAGAATGCATGGGGAGCGAGAAATGTGCCAGTGGTGAAGAGGGCGAGAGATGGGGGGAGGAGAGAGAGAGAAGGGGTGAAGGAGAGAGAGAGAGGTGGAGATGGGAAGAGGGAGAGGAGAGAGGGAGAGGAGAGAGGTAGAGATGGGAAGAGGGAGAGGAGAGAGGTAGAGATGGGAAGAGGGAGAAGAGAGAGGGAGAGATGGGAAGAGGGAGAGGAGGGAGAGGAGAGAGGTAGAGATGGGAAGAGGGAGAGGAGAGAGGTAGAGATGGGAAGAGGGAGAGGAGAGAGGGAGAGATGGAAGAGGGAGAGGAGGGAGAGGAGAGAGGTAGAGATGGGAAGAGGGAGAGAGGTAAATGGAAAGAGGGAGAGGAGAGAGGTAGCGATGGGAAGAGGGAGAGGAGAGAGAGGAGAGAGGTAGAGATGGGAAGAGGGAGAGGAGAGAGAGGAGAGAGGTAGAGATGGGAAGAGGGAGAGGAGAGAGAGGAGAGAGGTAGAGATGGGAAGAGGGAGAGGAGAGAGAGGAGAGAGGTAGAGATGGAAAGAGGGAGAGGAGAGAGAGGAGAGCGGTAGAGATGGGAAGAGGGAGAGGAGAGAGGAGAGGTAGAGATGTGAAGAGGGAGAGGAGAAGAGGGAGAGGAGAGAGGTAGAGATGGGAAGAGGGAGAGGAGAGAGGTAAAGATGGGAAGAGGGAGAGGAGAGAGAGAGGTAGAGATGGGAAGAGGGAGAGGAGAGAGGAGAGAGGTA
The DNA here is from genome assembly GCF_040206685.1 of Ascaphus truei. Lineage (NCBI taxonomy): Eukaryota > Metazoa > Chordata > Amphibia > Anura > Ascaphidae > Ascaphus > Ascaphus truei. The sequence goes on along the minus strand of NW_027453890.1, from coordinate 1,047 downwards.
GAGATGGGAAGAGGGAGAGGAGAGAGGAGAGGTAGGGATGGGAGGAGAGAGAGGAGAGAGGTAGAGATGGGAAGAGGGAGAGAGGTAAATGGAAAGAGGGAGAGGAGAGAGGTAGAGATGGGAAGAGGGAGAGGAGAGAGAGGAGAGAGGTAGAGATGGGAAGAGGGAGAGGAGAGAGGTAGAGATGGGAAGAGGGAAAGGAGAGAGAGGAGAGAGGTAGAGATGGGAAGAGGGAGAGGAGAGAGGGAGAGGAGAGAGGTAGAGATGGGAAGAGGGAGAGGAGAGAGGTAGAGATGGGAAGAGGGAGAGGAGAGAGGTAGAGATGGGAAGAGGGAGAGGAGAGAGGTAGAGATGGGAAGAGGGAGGGGAGAGAGGTAGAGATGGGAAGAGGGAGAGGAGAGAGGTAGAGATGGGAGGAGGGGTGGAGAGAGGTAGAGATGGGAGGAGGGGAGGAGAGAGGGGAAGAGGAGAGAGATGGGGAGGGGGATGGGGAGAGTGGGGAGAGTGGGTGAGAGGGAGGGAGATGGGGAGAGAGGGGGAGAGATGGGGAGAGGGGAGAGTGTGGGAGAGAGGGGGAGAGGAGTGGGAGAGGAGTGGGAGTGATGGGGAGTGGGAGAGATGGGGAGAGAGATGGGGAGTGGGGAGTGGGGAGTGTGTGGGGTGAGAGTTGGGGAGAGGGAGAGGAGATGGGGAGTGGGAGTGTGAGATGGGGGAGTGGGGTGAGTGTTGGGGTGTGGGTGTGTGTGTTGGGGTGTGGGTGTGTGTGGGGTGTGGGTGTGTGGTGTGGGGTGTGGTGTGGGTGTGGGTGTGGGGTGTGGGTGTGTGGGGGTGGGTGTGTGTGTGGGGGTGTGGGTGTGTGTGTGGGGTGTGGTTGGGGTGTGTGGTGGGGGTGTGGGGTGTGGTGTGGGGGTGTGGGTGTGGGGGGTGTGTGTGTTGGGGTGTGTGTGTGGGTTGTGTGTGGGGGTGTGGTGGGTGTGTGTGTTGGGGTGTGTGTGTGGGGTGTGGGTGTGTGGGGTTGGGTTGTGGGTGTGGTGTGTGGGTTGTGGG